>NC_051863.1:118729879-119029879 GCF_015732765.1 Culex quinquefasciatus | reverse complement strand
AAATCTGGCTGAAACATCTATGGTGCTTTCGCTATGCCCAAAGTAGCCGTTTTGCATCATTAGTTTGTCCATATAATTTCCATACAAATTTGACAGCAAAATGATGTATGGAAATTCAAAAATCTGTATCTTTTGAAGATATTTTTGATCGATTTGATGTCTTCGGCAAAGTTGTAGGTATGGATAAGGACTACACTGAAAAAAAAAATGAAACACGGTAAAAATAAATTTGGTGATTTTTTATTCAACTTTTTGTCACAACTTGATTTGCAAAAAACATAATTTTAATTTTTTATATGTTTTAGAGGACATTAAATGCCAACTCTTCAGTTCAAAAAAGTTACCATAAAATGGCTATAAAAAAAAACAATCACACCGTCTTTGCAGATTGAATACTTATATTAAACGGAATAAACATTGAACGAAAAGCTCCAGGATTATAAGGCGGGAATCGAACCCGCGCCCCACAGCAACTTAGAAATCGGCAGCCAAAACCGCTAGCCACCGAGCCACGAGACCCTATAACTTGAAAATGGTGCACTTTATCAAAATTTCACTAAAGTACTTTTTAATTACAAATTTCAAAATGAAGTTGAAAAATTTATGCGACCAATATTTTGATTTTTTAAAAAATCTGAATCGATTCAAAAATTCATAACTTGGTCAAAGACAATTTCTGAAAATTTGGCATTTGATGTCCCCTAAAACATATTAAAAAATAATAAAAATAAAAATATTTTTTTTCTGCAATCTGACAAAAAGTGAAATTAAAAATCATCCATTTTTTTTACCGTGTATCATTTTTTCAGTGCAGTCCTTATTCATATCTACAACTTTGTCAAAGACACCAAATCGATCAAAAAATACCTTCAAAAAATACAGATTTTTTTAAATTGAAATAGTATGGACAGCTGCCAAATTTGCAAAATGGCTTCTTTGGGCATACCGAAGTCACCAAAAAAGTATCAGCCTATTTTAAAATTACAAAAAAATCGAATGATCGAAATCTGAGAGAATTGCTCATATGAGTATTGCAAATTATAAAAGTTTAAGCATTTTCGAATAAATAGTATTTTGTGAAAATTTTAGTGTTTTTTCAAAAATTTACAAAAAAATACAAAACATCGCCTTACACCCATATTGCAAATTATGATAATTTGAGTGTTTCAATTTAAACGATATTTTGTAAAAAATTATTTCAGCAGTTCCATAAGAAAAAAATATCAAAGTGCTTCGATTTGGCGATTTGGCTGAAATAATTAGACCCGTATTTTTTGCCATTAGGGGGGTCCGAAAATTTGCCATTTTCGACGATTTTCACAAAAACCACTGTTTTCAATGAACTACACTGCCCATGCTCGCATAAATGTCCCAAATGCAAAAACAGCAAGTAGAGAAAAACGCATTTGAAGTTTGTCCCACACATAAGGCTACGTGTTAAGTTTTCAGAAAAAATGGATTTCCACCTGATTTCTAGAACAAAGGGCTATAGGCTCTTTAGTAAGAGCACACGATTCTGAACCAAACTGCATCAATAAATCAAAAGCGATGAAAATGCATATGGGACATTTATGCGATCATGGGCAGTACATTTGTTTGGGTATCAAAATTTCTGTAATTGAAATACTTTTGGTACCCTAACATTTATAAAGAAATCGATGAAATTTTGAAGTTATCGCAATTTTAGAGGAATAAGTTGATTTTTTGTCGATTTCGTCATTTTCTCGCTTTTAATTTTCAAAAAAATCATATCGCGTCCTATTAATAAACATTGCTTATTTTTTGATATGCTACGTAAAATTTTCCGAAGAAGCATTTAAAAATATTTTCAGACAAAGACTCTTTGGTCAAGACATCGTCGGTATTTGATGTTTTCATTTGACTTTTTCAAATATTTGGCTACATTTTTCGGTCCTCAAACTAATTTTCTTTGAAAGTCAAACGTTGAAATCCAGAACTTCAAGGAAATGGTGTAGAGTGAACAATTTATTTTAATTTTAATTTATTTTACATTGTTTTTACTTTTCATAATATTTTTATGGTTAAACTGCAACTTCCATTTTAAATCTTAATAATTTTCCATTCATAATTTCAGAATTCTCGAAAAAAATATTTTTTTATTGTTTTATTTGCTTTTTAATATACTGAATGAATCTTTGTTGAAAGTAGCGCAGACAATAGTTTAATGTTTTAAAACATTGCACTAGATGTGTTTCTATTTTTGTGTTATTAATGTTTTTAGTAAATCAAAAATGAAATCTGATAAAATGATTCAGCTAGAAGAAGTTTTACAGAAATAGATATTAAATTCAAAAATTTCGTCAAAAACATATGATCATCTATTTCACATGGCTCTTCTAATTGACTTTGGATTAAACCGTAGAAATTTTTATTTTCAAATTATTTGTCCTTTGACTGTGGCCAAACTGCATTTTACACCAGTACAGATGTTTTGCTATTTTTAATTTTGACAAAAAATCCCAGCTTTTAACAAACATAATAAGCTGGGTGCAGAATAGTTGTCCGCAAAGCGGCCTCAATTTAGAACTGTCAAAGCGGAACCAATTTACTGTTTGGAAAATGATGCCATGAATTGGCAAGTATTGTAATCGATCTATAATTTTTTTGTCAGGAATAAAAAAGTCGAGGGCGTCGAGCTTTTGAGTCAGTCTTAAGAAAAGGGATGAAATCGAGATTGTTTCAATTCGTAGCTAACATTTCCATAAGCGCTATGTCTCACTCAAAACCTATGTTTACAAATTGTTTAAGACGAATTATCAGTAACTGTGAATGGCACCTGCCAAATAACATTGAATAATCTTACTCCTGTATTATCACTGCGCTTCAAAGATACATAATCTCGTAACTTCCATCCGGTTGCTCTTCTGATTCACGAAATTCCCCCACTTCTGACGCAAGATTTCCAAAATGTTACAAAACGAGTCATTTCAACAGCAAAAAATATGTCACGCTTGAGCTTGAACAAAGCTTTCTACTTTGTATATGTTTACAGCTGTAGTTCAGTTGTATTAGTGAGGAGCAGTGGGGATCATTCGGAAATCACGTTACGGATTCTGTCTTTTCAGCACCCAGATAATAAGGTGTTTTAAGTTGTTTTCACGTCTTTAGTTTTTTTTTTAGTTTTTTGCCTTCTTCACTGAGGTAAGGCTATAATCCTGCTCTAAAATTTATTTTTTTTATTTAAAGCCCCAAATCCCATGTATACATATCGACTCAGAATCGAAAACTGAACAAATGTCTGTGTGTAAGTGTGTGTGTATGTGACCAATAATGTCACTCAGTTTTCTCAGCACTGGCTGAACCGATTTTGATCAAACCAGTCGCATTCGACTTGATTTAGGGTCCCATACGGTGCTATTGAATTGTTTGAAGTTTCGATAAGTAGTTCAAAATTTATGTATAAAATTGTGTTTTCGCATCTTTTCGGAAGTTGAATAAATGGCAGTAAACTGAACCAAGCATCCTCATGTTTAAGGCTACCAACTGTACGGATTTTTTCCTTACCGTACGGATTTTCGACCCTCTCCGCGGATTTTAAACAGGCCGGATTTGTTGTACGGAATTTTTCGCTTAAAACGGATTTGTACGGAATTTTAACAACTTTTTAAAAAATTCATTGCTTTTTTGATTGGGTCAAAGTTTTTGCTAATTAGACATTTTTTTTTAACTGTCAGTTTGATTTTAAAGAGATAACTTGCATAATTTACCTTGTGTTGTGCTTGTATTTATAGGACCTTTCCAATAAAAGCTCTAGAAATGCTTTCGTGAAAACACTGACAACGATATTATTCGTAAAAGCAAACTTGATATTTCAAAAACTTTTAAAAGTTTAACAAAAATATTTCAATTTCTAAAATTCCAAATTTATCTAAATAATTCATTGACATTTTTTGTTATACCATGGTGTCATGTCGGTAAAGAACACGGATTTTTGCTCAGCAATAGTTGGTAGCCTTACTCATGTTATACATCGTTAGTTAGTTAATTGAAAGACCTTTTCAACGAGTCCTAATCATTGATAATCTGGCAACCCTGTTCTGACCACTTAAGTGATATTTTGGTACTTTTTTTGTAGCTGGATCTCACTTAAATATATGTAAACAAAGTCCGGATCCATCATCCGACCCATCGATGATTAGATAATCGAAAGACCTTTCCAACGAGTCCAAAACATTGAAGATCTGGCAACCCTGTCTCAAGCTATGACCACTTATGATGTCACTTGTGAGCCCTTGAGTGATATGTGGGTTTTATGTATTCCGGTGCTTAACGAAATTAGACGAAATTTGTGTCCAAACCCATCATATCACATATCACCCATTGTTGGAAAAGAGTGAGGAAGGCACCAACCATATAGGTGGATTAAGTTAGTTTATTTTTTATTTGTTTCCTTCTGATTTTTTGGGCCAATATTGAAAAATGGGGCAAATAGCAACGGTAATAATAAAAAAAACGAATTTGTTTTTTATTCGAGACCTTTATCTAATAAACTTTGAAAACAACCGCATTCCTGATGTGCCTGTTTTGACTACAAAGTAATATTTAAAACATATTTTTTGCTCGCATTCATATGTTATTTGCTTTATTTTTCGTTCAGTTCATTTAATCTACACAGTCAGATTTTGCCTTTGTGTGTGGTCATGGGACGCACAAGGGTGTTGGTGTGGGCCGGAGGGAAGTAATATTAAATGTAAGGTAATCCAATCAATTGATGCATCACCACGTTTTGACCACTCTGATGGTTCTGGTCGGGGCTGGCCGCCAGGATTATGGCACCAGTTGTAATTTATGGTGTTTTCAGTTATGCGGCGATGAAATTATTTTCAAGTGAAGCAATTAACTAGCTGGGAGGGAGATGCTTAATGAGGCCATTTTGCGTGAATTTTATTGCATCTCCGAATATTGCACTAGTCTGGGCTGTTAAACTGAGATGAGTTTAATTATTGCTCGAATGGAGGATCCCCCGAGCAGGTCCACACTAAACTGAAATGAATTTATAATTTTGCTAATGCCCTCAAAAACGTCCCCAGTTGCTCTCAAATTAAATTAGTCCAATAGCCATTACACGTCGTCCTGCTTTCAAGTGGTGAAAATGAGCCAACGATGCCGGGCCTAAGCCTCGAATATACTACATTCTACATTAAGATTTGACGGCATTGTTCCGTTGAATGTGTCCCAGATTCCGAGGGCCCAGCCCCGTCCGACCTAGATAGGCCCAAATTCCGGCCACGAAAGCCACAAAATATCGGAAATTATCCCTCGTCATAAACCACACTCCATTTGGCTCAGAATGTAGGGTGGGTTGGATCTCCATCGTCCTTGTACACCGTTATTACTGCAAGGTTGTGGGTAGTTGGGTCGGTAGTATGCTTAAGGCTTAGGGTCCTCATCGCTCGGTATGCGGTCAGGCGTGTACGTAAAACCACCTTTGTCGACTCACTTGGGCTGATGTTTTCGTTGTATGTTTGAAATTTATAAAGATGATCAGATTTTTCTAACAAAAATCAAATTTCGAGTCCAAATTGTTAGTTGATTTATCCAAGTTTGTTTTATAAGTTCTGTCTGAAGTTTTTTTAATACATTGTCTTACAAGAGTTTGTGTCCATCCCTATTACAAAAAAGTGGGATACTAAGCCCACCCTGCACCCAACTGGCAGTCGCATGATTGTGATGCATGGCGGCATGAAAGTATATCAGAATCTGCATGAAATCTGTCCTCATGCATTTTTTGCGATATAGGAGTATGACATTTTTGCCCGTTACCGACAATTATCGACATTACCGACGGATTTTTGTCATTACAAAAAAAAACACTTAGCAGAACGAGGATTGAACCACCAACTTCTTGGTTATTGATCCAACACGCTACCACCGCGCCATGGACGCTTGATGAAAGTGAGTGAAAGAGCACCAACATATGCTTTCTTTGGAGTGTTGCTCGGGGACGGGCCAGCGTTATATGTTGTTGGTGAGAACTGCAGATCGCTGAAATTTTTACACGCGGGCAAAAATGATCTACGGGCTTGCTGCAAAAAATGTTATAAAATATGACATTTTCTGCAGCAAATCCAATGTTGCAGATTTTGAGATATATTTTTCCTTTGGGTGTGTCTGTCGGTTTTCCGTTCTTATAAGTACACATCAGCTGTAGAACCTGTATGTGTGACGGCGTGAGTGCAAGTGTAGAGGACAATGAAGCTTCGCCTTTGAGCCTTCGTTGGCTACCAGATTTTACGATTATTACACTTTTCGGATGATTGCGACGAGACTGCCGAGAGATCCCGGTGAGAGCTTTTTAGCTGGGCTGGACCTTAAGTTGGGACAGTGCTTTTATGAACGGAGAGTAGTGCCTTCCAAAAGTGCAAAAAGAGAGTGCCCCGAGATGTTTATTTGAAAAACAAGGAGTTTAAAAATCTAAAATTAAAATATTTTCCCCTTATAGAAATAAGTCCAGTACATTTTTCACCCCATCCAATTTGACATTTCTGCTTTAACGATCCACTTCAATTCCGTTTCATCATGTCGCGCGCGTGTTTGCGAATCTCCTGCATACAGTGAGAGCAATAAAAATCTCTGCAACAATTTAACAGCAAACATATCAACGGCAATTAGTTCATATGTCAGAGGGCACAATGTCACCCCAGCTGCGCGTACGCGCGCGTGTGTGTGTTTGCACACGTGCTTTTCCCTTTTGTCGCGTGATAACATTCTGCCCTCGATTCGAAGGGGAGAAAACTTCCCACCCCCACCTACAACATTCGCTGGAAAAAGTCACGCAAACAGCGATATTTCAATATGTTACACATTTTTGCGAAACCTTCTGCTGGGCGCGCACGGAACATGGTTCACACAGAAAAACACGAATGATGAATTGTTACAATTATAAACGAGAAAAAAAAATCGACAGCAAAAATACTTTAGCAACAAACTGTCGACACGTGGTAACCGGTGTGGCGCACCACAATCAGGTGACATTTCAATCATTGCGATTAGTGTGGTTGGAGGATAAAAATGTGGTTACAACAATGTAAAGCTAACTGCACACCTTGATTACAATGTGTACAATGAGTGTCGATAAAGTTAATAATTGATTGATTTGCGAGGGTAGTATTTTTTATCGGAGGTGTTAAAGGACAAATTAAGTTAATTTCACCGTAGATTTTGATTGCAGCATAAATCATGCGAAAGCTTTTCAATTATTGAAGTGAAATCTTTGGTGTTCCACTTTTCATACCATAATTTAATGAATAATCGGCTCCGTGGCTTAACGGTTGCGGCTTCTGTCTCACAAACAGTAGATTTTGGGATCAAATTCCGGTTGGTCCCTTTGAAACTTGAACTATGGAATTGTGAACATAGAATATGAAGTTGCCTACGTGGTTTATGAATGACTCATTTGAATATTTAAGATAACAAAAACATCTCTCTCAACCATCAATAACAACCAACGACCAACGAGACTGTAAGGTAAAGTGAAAGGATGATGCTTTCGAATGCCTTGATTTAAAGTTATACTTTAATTAATGTGATAAATAAATTCTTAGCAAACTATGTTCGGACAAAAAATAGGTTTATTTTTCCAAATATATTGATTTTAAGGTTAATCTTAATGATTCAAAACTGTGCGACCGAAACATGGAAACATATTCTAAGGATGGGAAGCTGAATAAAATATGCATTTAATTTTTCTAAAAAAACACAAAATGGATTTGATTTTAAAAGCATTTATTTACATCATTTTAACTCTAGTGCACCCAACCCATGTTCAACTTATTCGAATTACCAAGCCTCGAAATAAGTTCGTTCCTCAATTCGTTGGTTTTGCGGCTATAACACAACCAATCGGAAAATTCTTTCTCCAGTGATTTGTAAGTCTAGAAAAGCCTCAATAATTTGAAAATCTGCTCTCACATTTCAATATTAAAGTTTTGCTTGTTTGTTAGTCTTGGATTTACAACTTTCAATGTAAATATTTTCAGAAAGAAAGCAAAAATTCACAAATGATCATTTTTACCAAATTGAATATAGGAGGAACAGTTTCTATTTTGAAATTTGAGTGCTGTTTGAATGACTTTTAAACAACCTCAATTTTATTGTTTCTTAATATTTTAGTGAATGTTTTTTAGCTGAATGTTTTTATAACGAATTTATGTAATGATTTTATCTCAATTTGAACTTAAAGTGCCTATATCTCGAAAACGGTGAATAGTTCTGTTCGATGGCATCTTGGATGATTTTGATATATTTAAATTGATTTTTGGTGTAAAAAAATATTTTAAAATGGCTGATATTTTTTGTATTTTTTTAAAAGAAACATTATAATACACAACTTTGCCGAATTTTATGTATTTGCAAAGCACAAACCCAAAAAAAAATCGATTGGCGAAATCGTTAAGAATTGTTATTTGACTAAAAAGATGCATTTGTTAACAAATTTAAAAAAAATTAAACGACTTTGTGATTTTTTCAAGAGATTAAAAGTTAATAAATAAACGTGATTTTTTCAGAAATCTATGTTTTTTTTTAAATTTTTTTTTTTAAAGTTCGCATTTTCCGCCAACTCACACAGCAGTTGCCCTGACTCCTCTTCGATTTGCGTGAAACATTGTCCTAAGAGTTAAATTTTTTCCCTGATCACAAATCCGAGGTTCGCTTTTTGATATCTCGTGATGGAGGGGCGGTACGACCCCTTCCATTTTTGAACATGCGAAAAAAGAGGTGTTTGTCAATAATTTGCAGCCTGAAACGGTGATGAGATAGACATTTGGTGTCAAAGAGATTTTTATGTAAAATTGTACGCCCAATTTGATGGCGTACCCAGAATTCAGAAAAAAAAACCCGATTAAATCCCACCTGGGGTGAGATAGAGCCTTTCTTACTAAAGAATATAACAATGGTAGAACTTTTTTCAATTCATAACATCGACTTTGTTTATTTATAACGTCAGCACAAAAGAAAGTGATATGATACAAAAAATCTTATGATGAAAGCAAGGTATTATTAATGATGTGTTTTCCAAAAGAAATTGAAAACGCAACTTTCACCAAAAGAATATGTTTAATCGTACAAATTCTTAATCAAACAAGCGTTTATGACAAACGCAAGCATGGCAAGCTTCCCATGCGCCAGTGACGACGCACACCGCGGTTTTGGTGTTCTAGTTTTGGTACGAGCCCATAAACCGAACAAAGCAGGTGCAAAGCAAAACCGAGGTACAAGTGAACGGCGATGCCGCACGGTGCAGGGAAGCTTGGCATTCAGCTTCTAAGAAAGTGAGAGAGTCAGGGATAGCTAGGGAAAATATGCCCATTTTAAGCCTAATAAGCGGTCGTGTTTGAATGATGCTGGATAATCTGGATTGTTCCTTGAAATTCACTAAGTGTACCAACAAGTAGAGCAAATTTTTGTGAACATTTCTGTTTATTTATTTTTTTATTAAAAGTTATGCTATTCCTTTTACAAGCATTAAAAAAAATATTTCAAAAATGCATTCTAATCAGTCGAGTGCATTGGACCACGCCCATTTTTCTATTTTCAGCTTAGCTCTTTTTTTCTTCTAGCGCTCTTTTGGGTCTGCTGAGTGCTGCCAAAATTGATGAAATTTTAAGCGAACACTCACGAAAAGTATCATTTATAGCGAAAGTTTCCTGGCAGCACTGGCTCACTCCAACAGGCGTTCCCTTTGTTCTTTATTTGCCTTCGCTCCTCGCTCGGATCTCTTCAGCCTTCGATTGGAATCGGTATTCAAAACTCAAACGTCAGAAGACTTAGCGCGTTTGTTTTTTTATGGCGCTTGCTAATTATTTACATGTTTCGGGATTATTTTTCAAGTGAGTGACTAAGTAACGGTCAAAAGAACATGTTGCCGGTAGTTGGAAGCAATTTTATATCTTAAGCGCTTTGAAATCGTTAGCGCAAGTGAAAAGATATATATAAAAAAAAGATGGCGACTTTCGTTAAGCAGTTAACCTCTGATCTTGCGTGTGGATGTGTGTGCCACCAAAATGATGAGAAATGGTCTCGCAAAATAGATAATTATGATCAAAAGTGCATTAAATTTGATCTTTTTGGCCAGTAAGTGGCATAAATTTGCGTGCTTACTCGAGGCGGTGTTGTTGCTGGTAAGCTTATAGCCTAAATAGTATTTTTGGAGCATTAATCGAGCATCAAACGTTCCATATGACGAAAATAGGTGTTTGATTAGAAAGGGTATATTTCCCCTATTTTTACAACCGCACCACTACACATTCAATCGCAAGTACCTTAAGTAGAAAGCCATTGGCGTCGCGAGCATTGAAAACTTTGAAAACGATGAAAAGCTTAGAATGATCCTAATTGAATCCGATGAAACCTGTTAAATAAACTTTCGAAATCACGAGAAAAATTAAGCCTATTATTTGGCAATTTAAGGAGAACACGGGAAACAAATTGTTTCTAACCGGATGAATGTCCTATGTTACAAAAGTTTTTGCATAACCATTGGACAGTTATGCAAAAACGAACAGGGCAAAAGAAACAGAAAAGCTACGATATCTTACATGTTGTAGGAAACATCGGTAGATAGGCTACTTTAAACAAGTATATCTCGAGCCACAAAATATATGCGCCGGCATTCTCGCGTCAGCATTCGAAGCTCAACTTGACAACTGGTCGACTTGGCGACGAAGCGTCGAAAATCGATGCAGTGTGATTTTTTAGCGATTTTTCCGATTTATATTCATGCTGAATTGTAATATTTACGAAGATGAAAATGATGTCCAGCCAAAAAGTAAAACCTATACCTTCCTTTAGTAAGAAAGGCAAAAAAACGTATTTTGCATCGTAAAAACTCAAAAAAGTTTTAAAAACTCTGCATTTTTTCCGTTATTTGACTGTAAAAATGATGGAACATGTCATTTTAAGGAAATTTAATGTTCTTTTCGAATCTTCATTAACCCAGAAGATTCATTTTTTCATTCAGAACAAAAATTTTCATTTTAAAATTTCGTGTTTTTCTAACATTGCAGGGTTATTTTTTAGAGTGCAACAATGGTTTACAAAGTTGTTGATCAGTTTTGCACGGTTATTTTTTTGAGTTGTTTTGTCGTCCGTGTCTGTAACGGTTGACTATGATCGGCCATGATCAACGACGACCAACTTTTTCAAACCTTTATTTTCGTAAAATCGTGATAATTCGTGATGGTTACGAGCAAACCATATCAAAATTTTGTCTGCTCTACATTTTTGTAGAACATTGATACACTCTACAAAATAACCGTGCAAAGTTAGAAAAATTACGAAATTTAAAAACAAAAAAATTGTTCTAAATGAAAACAAATATCCTTCTGGGTTAATGCAGATTTAAAAAGTACATTAAATTTTCCTTAAAATGGCATGTTCCAAAATTTTTCACTATTGAGTAACGGAGAATTTTTTTTAAAACTTTTTAAGTGTTTTTTTTTTTCGATAAAAATATGTTTTCTAAAAAGTCCCTTTGACAACAAATTTCTATCTCAAATGGTTTTGTCATCGAAAAACTTTCTCCCAAGATAACCACTCAACATTTTGCTACACACTATAATGACATTCTTACAACAAGATCTCACCGCTTGTCCCACCCAACATGGTCGTCTTTGTCGTCGTTCCATCGCCAAACATAAATCATTCGGCTTCATATTTCATAATCCGCTCCACTCGAACATGAAGATGAGTCTGCCCCAAGAGCTTTTCCGCTCTGAAACAATGGCCAGCTCATCGCCATTTCCAGTAGAACATCTGCTTACTGCCTCATCTACAGCCGACGCCGCCACAAACAAGACCGATAAAGTGTAATCAATATTAATTAGCATCGACATTGGAAGAAAATGGCCCCGCACGCAGCCACTGACTGGCTGGCTGTTGACTCAGAAGCGATAATAGTGTTGACATTTTCCGTTTGATTGAGCCTGGCGGCTTCAAGCTATACAAACACGGTTGCCGAGAACTGAGTATTGAACACAGTGATGTCGGGATGTTTGGTTACTTCAACTGTCAACTTTGACTTTGAGATTTAGGTTTTCAAAATGTTTTGAAGCAGAAATACTCTTGAAAACCACTGAGATTAGATCTGCTCAAAATTTCATGAGATTACTGTGCCTTTCTGTACTCCTCTAACCCAGTCCTCTTCCAAGAAGCCAGCCAGTCATCCATTACAAGTATCACACTGATGGCTTCTGGTTAATTATCTCTCCCCTCATCCTCCTCCAACAACATCAACTAAGTTAGAGCAATCTCCTAAGCGATGTTAGAGGGCCAGCTTTTCACCACAGCAGGGAATTTAATCTCTAGCAGTATCTCCGACGTCGACGTCGTTGCTCCTAATCTGCAAGATGACAACCTGGCGGCTGCCGTGGTTTTCCAGCCCAGCCAGCCAGGAGAGTTGTCACGGTGAGCGGTTTCTGCGGTTCCGGCCGGATCGACGGACTTGTTCCGGGGAACGAGTTAATCGAGTAAATCAACATGACGCGATGCCACGGTCGGCGGTTGGGTTGGGTTTGCTTGGGCTGAGTTGTGCAACTGTTTTGCGGTTGTTGTTAAGGATTGCTGAAGTAAGATGTTGGATATTGAATGTACTTGCTTTAATGTGCTGCTTGTATTGCTTTATTGGATTAAACAGTCTAAAAGTTTGAAAATCCGGCAACCCTGTCTCATGTTATGGACATTTAAGTGATTTTGATGTACGTTTTTGAAGCCGAATCTCACTTCCAATTCTGTATTCCAATTTCATCCTGCACATTGGCAATCGATTCGTCCAATTATTGTCAATCGAGCCTCCCGTAATGAATGGCTTTTTTCTGCTGAAAGCATTTATTCCTCTCACAATTGACCGCGGGTGTGAAATTCCCATCATTTTGCACCAATTAAAACCGCTCTCCCTGTCCCACCCCAACTCTCGCATACAAAGCCTCAAATGACTATCACCCTTAACAGTACAAACTGTAGAAGAGCAGCGGCGGGGAAGGGGACGTTGAAAATTGATTAAATTGCTTTCAAACGATGATGCCCTCGGAGAGTTGCGTTCAGCACATCTGATGCCATCCCGCAGTTGGAACCTGCTTCTTGTGCAATAATTTCACCTAATAATCATCTGGCTCGTTACAAATTGATTCCCCACATTTGCATAATGCACATTCGATAATCATCAGCTTTTTGGATCGTAGCTGAAGTTGAGCATTTTGCTCGAAATACAAGGGATAACGGACAGGATGGCAACACTGTGCTAAACATTGTAGATTTTTTTTTCAAATAAGTTTGACTTAAAATCGATTGAATCATGATTGTTTATTAAAATTAAATTTCATACACAAAATTTCACTCAAATTTAAGAAAAATAAACCCTCCGTGAAGCCAAACACAGTCAGCACGAAGTCTGTGGTGGTTTGGGTTTGAATTGATTTTTGGTCTGCTAAACGTGTTCGATCTGTTCGAGATTCAGTGCAAATACCTCTGATCGTTTATATGGGTGAGTCTGGTGAGTGTTATGAGCGAACTTGCTTCTGCGTGCGTGGCACAGATTAAGTGGTTTTGGCAAATTGAAGCTAACAATCGTGAGAAAGCTCTCGGTTTTGTGCAATTTTGAGAGTTTGGATCGTGAGATGTTTGCTGAAGTGGTCAGTAAACGTCTGTACACAGAAAAAAATGATGGTAATAGTCAACAGGAACTGAAACCAGATCTGCACCATAATGTCATCATTTTGATTATTAACTAATTTCCAGATATTTTTTGCTTTGGAATAAATTAGGAAAAATTGATTTACAAACTGTAAGTGCACTATATTTTAAAATTATGAAATTTTGTGTCTATTTCCTACACAGAAACAAATTATGGTAATGTGGAAACTGTGTGAACTGGTGGATTTTCATCAGGTTCACATTTTACACATATTTTTAGGTAAAATTACTCCAAAAAGAGGTAATACTAATCAACTACATTTTCAACCTTCCAAAATTCAACTTTTTTTTCTGTGTAAGTTTAATGGCAACTAATGATGTTTCAAACGAATTCGGAAAAAAATCAAATCCCTCTACGATTTTAGTGAATCTTAAAAGTAATTCGTATCCCTGAGTTCCTTTACATCTTTCACCAGTTATCATATATCTGCGATAAAGTTATAATTTTGACAAAGTGATTGGAGTTGGTCATTTAACCCCTTCCCACCCAGAGCAAAATCGAGATTTTTTACGTTTTTCCACATTATTCGTAACTGGACCGACCAAATTGGACGAAATTTTAATGGTTATTGGTTAACATTCTATATTCTACACAGAAAAAAATAATGTAAATTTGGAAGCTGTTATTTTGGAAGGTTGAATATTACCTCTTTTATGATGTAATTTTACCTCAATTTAGACTGAAAAAGTGACATTACACCAGAAAAGTGGTAAAATTACACATTTCCAGAGGTAAAATTACACATTTTTTCTGACATAAAAGATGTACCCCTTCCCAGATGTAATATTTCCATGATTTTTTTTCTGTGTATATTAATTGGTCAACATTCTAAGCAGCAATAATCATTTGCCTGTCTTTTAATGTTTTTGCCTTACTCACCTCACTCAGGAAAAGCTATAAAATCACTCAACAATTGAAATTCTTAATTAGACCTCCTAGACCCACCTTCAAGTAGACATATCGACTCAGAATCAAATTCTGAGTAAATGTCTGTGTGTGTGGTGGGTTGTCGATTAAACAATTTGCACCGATTTTTTTTTCTTTTTTAATCTCATTAGATCCGTCTTGAGGTCCCATAGGTTGCTATTAAAAATTGTAGAGTTTAGTTAGGTACTTCAAAAGTTATTTTAGCAAGAGTCTGGAAGATTGTAAAAAGGGTGGTTTTGCCTTTCTTACTAAAGAAAGGTATAGGTTTTACTTTATGGCTGGACGTCATTTTCATCTTCGTAAATAAGACGATACAGCATGAATATTGATCGGAAAAATCGCCAAAAAATCACACTGCATTGATTTTTGACGCTCTATCGATTCATCTTGACAGAATTCGTCTATCTCCAACCCTCGAATTTTGAGAAAATAAATTCCGTGGAGATCGAGTGATGTTCGTATGTGGTAAAATTTTGCCAAATTTTGTGTCGCGTCGTTCTCAGCTCCCCTAAATCCGATTTTGATTCTTCTGAATGCAGATGAAAGCTAGTGTGCTGAACCTGGGCGAGTTGTCACTCAAATTTCGAAATATCCATCTGGTTTCGGATGTGGACAGACTTTTCAACAAATACACAGTTTTCAAATGAAAATATGGTCAACATTTTTCATTTTTATATCTTTTATTTATCTCAAAAATTGCATTTTTCGAGCTCTAAAACCTCCCAAATTTTCATCCAGATTCATAATATGGTTTTGCAGTTAGAGCCATTTGATTAACCTACCATAAGAAAAAAAAATCCCTAAAAAAAGGTAAAAGCCCACGTGGTGACCTTCGCCAACATTTTTCGTTTCTAATTTTATCCGAATTTTCTTCCTACATTCATAGTACAGACCATGAGTGAGCATCTGAAACAAATTTGACATCGATCGGCAATCCCGAACAACTTATAGAACGATTTACTTTTTGCCTTAATCAGAAAAATCGCCAAAAAATCACACTGCATTGATTTTCAACGCCAAGTCGACAAGTTGTCAAGTTGAGCTTGGTATACTGGCGCGAGAATGCTGGCGCATATATATTTTGGCTCAACTTATACTCGTTTGTAGTAGCTTGTCTAACAATGTTTCCGAACATGTAAGATATCGTAGCTTTTCGGTTTCTTTTGCTCTGTCTGTTTTTTGCATAACTGTCCAATGTTCATGCAAAAACTTTTGTGACATAGGACATTCATCCGGGTACAAACAATTTGTTTCCGTGTGCTCCTAAAATCGCCTTTAAGTAGGCTTCATTTCGTCGTGATTTCGTAAGTTTATTTACAAATTCCTAATCAAACAAGCGTTTATGACAAACGCGAGATTAAAAATATTCTATTGGTGAAAATTGCGTTTTCAGTTTCTTTTGGAAAACACATCATTAATAATACCTTGCTTTCATCATAAATTTTTTTGTATCAAGTCGATATTATGAATTGAAAGGAGTTAAATTCTTTAGTAAGAAAGGCTCTATCTCACCCCTGGTGGGATTAAATCGGGTTTTCTAATCTAATCTAATCAGACCCTAGCGCAGCCAATCTTTCGAAGGGATCCTGGAGAGTGCCTTAGGTTAGATGACGCCTAGCACTCTTCTTGTCATTTATTAACATTTGTAGTGCGCCATTGCATCGGAATGCATTGAAACATCACAAGCGTTAAAGCGGCCAGGCCTACTGCGTAAAGCCATATCGCAGAGATGATCCGTAATTGGGTTAAGTTTGAGCACTGAGTGTTCGAACAACAACACAATTCTGAATCGATAGGGAAGGAAGAAGCGTGGGGACACACCACCATACGCTCCGAGATTTTGGTTGTATTCGTTGGGAGTACCATGCTAAGAAGGTTCGGTACTCCGGAACCCTCTGGGATGGGGCATTAGGGTGTAATATCAAAATCGATTTTCCAGCACAGCAATTTTTCAGTTCCTTTTGGGGTCCTGAACAACTCCCCAAAGTTTGGGAACGATTGGTTTAGTCCTCGCATTGCGCAAAGCGATTCAATTTTCCATATAAATTTGTATGGAAAAATCATTTTTAATTTTAATATTAAAATCCAGGTTTCACGTTGTATAACCGATTCATATTCGATGCTTGAAGGTGCTCTATATCTTTCGAAGAGAGTATGATGCTAGCTTGTCCCTGAAAGAAGATACAGCGTACTCAAAACTCGTCTAAAACGTGATTTTCGAGCAAAAAACACGTTTTAGACGAGTTTTGAACACGCTGTATCTTTTTTTAAGAGCAAGTTAGCACCATACTCTCTTCGGGATAGTTGTAGAGCACCTCCTAGAGCATCCGAATATGAATCCGGTTAGAGTACAGCGTGAAACGTGGACTTTATAAATATCAAAATCCAAAAAAATGGTTTTTCCCATACAAATTTATATTGTCCGTTTCTTTCGAAGGTACACGCCGCGCGGCATTTCAGAATGTGCCGCAGACATTGTTGCCAGCGATTTTCTGCACTTTTGGTGCAATAAAAAACATTCCCGGCAACAATGCCGTGCAATTCGAAGAAGAAGATCAACAAAAACAAAACGCACAGTATGGGATTTGACAGCGCGCATTTGCCGAAAGTGCGGCGCGTCGTTTCGAGACTGGTATGCCGCGTGTCTTTTTCGGGAATACGCGCAATATGGAAAATTGAATCGCTTTGCGCAAAGCGAGGACTAAACCAATCGTTCCCAAACTTTGGGGAGTGGTTAAGGACCCTAAAAGGAACTGAAAAATTGCTGTGCTCGCTAAATTAGGACAACTTTATTTTTTTCCATACAACCATATTACACCCTAATGGGGCATTGTATTTCCACGAATGCCCTGGACACTATTTGCCGTGGTTATAGCGCCACACTCGCTCTCTGTAACAGTATTCCTAATTCCAATCCAAACTCACCAAATCGTCATGGCCTAGTGGTTAGTATTTTTGCTATCAATCCAAAGGACGAGGGTTCGAACCCGATTTTTCGTTCATATTCATCATTTCTAATTTCTGTGTTCTAAACTTTCTCGTTGGGAGCAGATGGGCAACGAACCCAGAACCAGTGATCCCCGTGCACCGCGTTCAATCGCGTTCTCTGTTTTCTGTACTCGATCAAACACCAGCACCGCGTGTGCACGCGTACAAGCAAACCTAAACTTTGCCGTGTACAGGCTGTACCCGTACACGAACCTCAAGTTTAAAACCGAACCTTGCACCTCGGGTACAAACTCCGTGCAGGCCGACGACGCAGAAAAGAGACAAAAATATTTCCTTCACGCTCCCTCTGCTGTAAAGTGGTGTTTCATTCTCCGCTGCAGTCACACTACAGTGTTTGCCACAGAGAGAGTGAGAAGCACTCTTTTTTTTTTTTTGTCTCTTTATACGCTCTTCGCTCGCACGGCGTTGCACCCGAGGTGTGCACCCCGTGTTTACACCGCGTGTAAACTTGAGTGCGCCGTGCGGGTAGAACTCGAACAGGGTAGCCTGGTGTGTTTGAGGTTCATCTGCACTGAAAACTTGTACGGCGTGTACGGCGTGCGTGCGTTTCGGGAAGACTGCCCAGAACCATTCGCTTACAAAGCGAACACCGTAACCAGTCAGCCACGGCCGCTCCCCTTAAGATTGTAAAAAGGGTGGTTTTTATAAGAAAACCTGTCATGTTATACATTTTCAGAAAGGCATTCTTACTGATTCAAAAAAGGTGATTTTGAATAAAAATATCGAAAATTCTTTGTGAGTCTTTGAATATCGAAAAATTAATTTGTGAGGTACAAAAAATTTGAATCGATAAAAACGAGTTTTTTAAGCCATTTATTTCCAGCTGACTCTCGGAAAATATTGATACGATTTTCAATGAAAAATCAATTTGCTTATATGAAATATTCTGATCTTCTCGATACAACATATTTCAAAACTTTAATATTTGGTCTAAAATATGAAATGAAGAAAAAATATCTTTTTGAAAAGATCTTCTACTTAAAAAAACGATGCTTGATTTTAAAAAAAAGGTTTATATTTTTAACGCCTTTTCGATGTTTTCGAAAATTATTTTTTTTTTAAATTATTTCTCTGGAACAATATTTTGCACCATTATGCACTATAATTGCTTTAAAGATGTCGTAAAATATGAAATATTAAAATAAAAAAAATATGTTTATTGGGAATCGAATTTTTCGTCAAAAAAACTTAATTAAGAAATGATTTTTTTTAGTTTTACTATTTTCTTCTAAATTTTATCCTAATCATAATTCAGCCGAAGACACCAAATCGATCAAAACTGTCAACTCAAGCTAAATATTTTCATAGAGACTTGTATGGAGACTTGTATGGAAAAACTAACGATGCAAAATTGCTTCTTTTGTCAAAGTTTCCTCCAAATACAAAAATACAAAAGTCGACTGAATCCAATGCTATTTTGTTGTTTAAAAGGCCATAATTTTATGCATCGATCTTTGGGCATCGCAAAACTATTTATGTTTTATTTGCCATGAATATGCCATCGGATAAATCTCTGAAACTAACTCAGTGAAATGAGAAGTCTGTGCTTCACGACACACCACAATAAAATTTTGTTAATTCACAAGTTTCCTCCAACCATATGGTGCAAATTCATATTAAATCCTCCGAAAAATGGCATGTTGTGTCGGAGTGATTTTTGACGAAACGCGCTTGTTTTCGTGGCATAAAAATTTAACGTTCGTGTACAAATTCGCATCCTCCTTCAAGTGCGTCCGTCCTTTCGGCAAACCCTGAAAGCTTTTGTTGGGTCGTAACTTTTTGACACATTTGAACACAAAGCTCCACGTGTGCGGATATTGTACTAACAAATACCAGAAGGCCGCCTCTGCACGGGCTTCCCACATGGCTGATAATGATGCGCGCACTGGCAAGGCATGTGTGAATTTACGACCCCAACATAAACGTCATCATCAGTGTTTGGGGGGGTGTTTTTGGCAAATTTTACGACAAGTGGCGGGTGTCGTGGAATGGATTGGTTCGCTTGAAGTTCCTCTGCGGAATATTCTTTATAGACAAAATTTATTTTAAAATCAAAATTCTCATCCAATAATAATTTATCTTCTTCTCATCTCCAGCTCACCGTCGGAGCGGTCGCGGAAGGGCTGCTGCGGCCACTGGTTCGCCGGGCCACCACTGCGGGCGCTGATCGCGGTGGTGGCCCTGGGCGGTGTGGCGTGCGCCCTCGGCGGGGCGGCACTCGGCGCGACCGGACTCGCCGGCTCACCTACCTCACACCTGACGGCGGCCTTACTGATGATTGGTAAGTTTGATCCTTAGATATTCATTTTAAACCCGTTTTTTTTCAACGATGAAATTCTAAAATTCTTCAATATTCCCGCAACTCAAATCGCATGTTCAGGGCAAATAACAAAAAAAGTTTATCCTTCCGGGAAATGGCTTTTCCGTCGGGTTTTGTGTGCCTTCCGATTGAACTGAACGCCGGAAAAGAATCCACTCACCGAGCTCAACTCAGATATCTGATTCCGGTTTTGCTTGTTTCGGACAGAATTCGTGTACTCGGCTAAACAATCCAGCTCCCTCCGAAAGAACAACGGCCTGTCCAGGAGTCCAATATAACTCGAAATGTTCATAGCTGGCAAAAGGGGAGGTTGGGGCGAAGAGGAAATGTAGGCAACCAGCAGCAGCAACCGGAAAATGCATTCTACAGGAAATGAGAAAAACAGCACACATTTCATTTCTGGGCCCTGTCGACGCGGTTGGGTTTGTATCAGCCAGCCGTGGCTGATGCTGGTGTTGTGATAAAAAAGAACAGCGCTCGTTGAGTGCTGCTAACCGAGTTGCCGAATGGTGGGCTGAACAGTGTGGGTTGAAAGTTTGTTGCATTTAAATTGTATGATTTAACTGTCAAAATTGTATGGAAAAACATTCAATTGGACCATTTTCGAAATTCGTTATGAAAATCATCGAATGTATAAAACATTTCACCCACACTGCTGACCGTGCTTAGACACCCGAAAAAATGGTTATTTTCCGCGCTTATGATGGTCCAAAAATAAACAGCTGAAACACCGCGAAAGCTCCTGAACCCGAAATCCTTTCCGAAATCCTATGGCAACGACCACCACCATCAGGCAGTTGTAAAAAGCATGAATTTAATTATTTTTTCTCCTGCTGCTGCTGCTGCTGCTGCACACAGCCGGCAGGATACCAAACAACATCGCCTCCTTCCAAAAGCCATTTGCAAGCTCAAAATTGGGCTAAAAGGATTGGGGGTGAGCTCGTGCGCGTTCACTCTGCGCTTACGGGAAATGGATTTTCCGCGAATTCAATTTATTTTCGGGCGAAAAGAAGCGCGCGCGCCAGGGTCACGATTCGAAGAACGTGAAAAAAAAACTTGTAGGTTCCAAGCGAGCGTGTGCGATGGGATTTGGGGTTGCAAGGTTAGTGCATTTTCGGTTGAAAACCTTTGGAGGTTCAGGGGAAACTCTCTCAAATCATATATAAGGTTAAAGCTTTTCTCATTTTGGCTGAATATGTTTACGAATTGATTCAATGACTTTTTTATTATTTACATATAAAATCATTATATATGTTTTCAACAATTAAATGAAACGTATTCGCAACAATTTACAGATCGCTCAAAAATCAAAGAAAATCGATAATTGAACATATTGATTCGCTTTGCTTTAATTTGAAAGCTTTTCTTGCGATCTTTTAAAAAAATATGATTGACATAAACATTTACCCATGAAATTCACTAAATTGAAACACATTTTTATCACAGATGTATCAAAATTAGGTTATCATAACAGGCAATTTTTGTAAATATTGCTCGGTTTGTTCTAGAGGTCGTATCGAGGTACTCCGGTTTGGATGAAACTTTCAGCGTTTGTTTGACTACACATGAGATGAACTCATGCCAAATATGAGCCCCCTACGACAAAAGGAAGTGAGGTAAAACGAGCTTTGAAGTTTGAGGTCCAAATAACATAGAAAATCTTAAAATTGCTCGCATTTCCGTAAAACTTCATCAATTCCAACTCTCTTCGATGCATTCGAAAGCACTTCAGAATGTACCTTGATTGGTTTAACTTTTTCTCATAGCTTTTGCAAATTACTGTTAAAAATGGATTTTTTCAATACTTTAATATCTTTTTGCAACAGTCTCCAACACCCATACTCCTATAGCTTACGGTATTAACTTTTTGGCCAATCGCAGTTTTTCTTGTAATTTTTCGATTTTTTTCAAACATTTTACATCGTTAGTTTTTGCACTGTAGGCTTTCATAGTACCACTTTTGGTCTCAATGTTGTCATATTCGAAATCCTCGGAAAATTTTACGTTAGTATTGGGGTTGTAAATTTGATTGGAAAAATCCATTTAGAATGAATTAAAATATTTTTTTTACAATTTAGCAAGGGATAAAACAGGGTTTCGCCTACTTTATACAGCTTTTGACGTTTTGATCCCAGGATAAATAAGATCTATTTCTTTTTTCAAAAATGTTTTATTAAATTAATTTTGAAATTAAATGTACAACTACAATACTTCTAACTAACGTTAAATTTTCCGAGGATTCCGGATATAACAGATATGACGAATATGACGAATATGCCTTATGACTTCTAATTTTTGACTTCTGATTTTTAACTTCTGACTTCTGACTTCTGACTTCTGACTTCTGACTTCTGACTTCTGACTTCTGACTTCTGACTTCTGATTTCTAACTTCTGTTTTCTAAGTTCTGATTTCTGACTTCTAACTTCTGACTTCTGACTTCTGACTTCTGACTTCTGACTTCTGACTTCTGATTTCTAACTTCTGTTTTCTAAGTTCTGATTTCTGACTTCTAACTTCTGACTTCTGACTTCTGACTTCTGACTTCTGACTTCTGACTTCTGACTTCTGACTTCTGACTTCTGACTTCTGACTTCTGACTTCTGGCATCTGACTTCTGGCTTATGGTTTGTAGAAAATTAATACACTATTAAAAAAATACAATTTAACATAAAAGTCCTTTGAAACTAAATTTCCATATCATAACCATTTTAGGTTGAAAAATATTGAAGAAAAATGTTCCTCAGATTCGTCATATGGCGCCAAAATTTTACAGATCGAAGTTCCCCGCAAATCTTAGAGGGGTTGGGATCAACTTTCGCCGATTAAGTATGATTTGGCCAAGAATGACCTTTTGGTAATTGAACCTCTTTTTTCGCTTAAGCTTCCATCCACCCCGGGATTCGAACTGACGACCTTTGGATTGTGGGTCCAACTGCCTACCAGCGACTCCACTGAGACAGGACCCAGGGAGACGACTCTTTTTTATTTAAACGTGGCTCAACCCTTCACTTAACTCTTCTAGACCTTCAAACCCGAGCATGGGTAAATAACAAGGGAAATGCAAAACAATACCATTCAATGGTATCAATACCAAATTTTGGTTTTCGCGAGCCCTTGAAAAAAATGTCTAAAGTGTAAGTTAATACCAATCATTGGTATTATACCAAATTTTGGTATTTACATACTGTTTCTTACTTACATACTTAAAAACGCAAATCTAATCCAAATTAAAGCCAACCATTTTATTTTGGTCTAAAAAAGTCATTTATTGATCTTTATAAATTTGGGAATACCATACATTGGTATTGTAAAGATATTTTAAATAAAAATATTATAAAATAATGGTGCTTCAAAAACAAATCTATTTAAAATGATGTTTAACATTCTTAAAAGTATGCTGATACATTTGAAAATGATAAGAAAAACATTTATATATTCAAAAGAATTAACGTTACGACAACTATAGGTTAAACGTGAAAAATTTAAAATTGTAGAATGGATGCATCCTCGAAAATCCCACGAAAAATGCCACGCTGCCTGGGCTATATCCTTTCTCGTTCTGGTTTAGTTTGTTCCTCTTTCATTGAATTTCCTGATATTTTTGCCTGCAGCTAAAACATGTTGATGCAGCTGCAGCTCGTTTTCATCAAGCGTTGATAGCTCAGTTGGTAAACGGGTAGCTAAAATGGTGTCCGCACCATACCTGTCATGAGTTCGATTCCAGTAGTCCTCTAGTTTTCTTTACCTGATATTTTTTGGCTCTCCAAGCAAGACTTCGTTTTCCTGCCTGTTCGAAGGAGTTAAATATAGCATCAAAATTCTACCCATTTCTCATTGCAATCCCATTAGCCAAATTGAATTCCTGCTGTAATCCTATAAAGAATTCTCATTGTTTTTTTGTCCAATGAGATTTTTATTTACCCGTAAAGTTGTTTTTTGTCTGATATTCATTTGCCCTTGGAATGGCACGTTTTGGTATTGCTTTGGTCTTCCCCATACAGTTTTTTGGTATGATTTCATGGTATTATACCATCTATTACTGGGCAACCAAGGGCACATTTTGGTATTTGTTATTTTTTTTTTTACCGAATTACGCACTTCCCAGCAGAAGCTGGGAATATTTCACCTACCTTTTATTTCATTTTTTAAAGGTCAGGCTCGGACTGCTATGCACGTATGCCAGTGAGAACAGTTTCTCTTTAAAGGCTGTGCAAACTATTACATAAATTAACAACTCGATAGCGGTGTGCTCTAATGTTCTAACTGAAAATTGGGCCAAAATGAGTTAATGATGCCATCTTTTAGCTAGTTAAATTCCCTACAAAACGCTTCTAACAGATCTGAAAAATTCGTTTCCTACGCGGAGATATCGCCTTGCAACCATTTGTACTAACTGGCATTTTCGAACGCATCATGGATGTGCTCTCTTATTTTCCATCATGGCTTGACTTTTGAAAACACGCAAATCCATAAAAATACGATTACACTATAATATTATGGTAAATTGCCAGGTGTCCTTACTAGTTTGAGCAATATTATGGAGCACTATTTTGGAAGGCAAATAGCACAAGTGTGCACATTTGGAAGCGAGAAGGAATTATCAGTTAGGTGAAGTGTGTTAAAATGGTTTAGTGGAGTAGTTTTTTTTGGTTGGACGACCCATTGATTAGGATTAGTGTACTTAGGTTCTGTAGGTTAGTTTAAAATGTTGTTACGTAGTTTTCTTTGTATGGACGACCCCTGTAGTTGAGCGAAGAGTGCACAACGACTTGAAGAATGTTTCAAATTGGACTTTTGGGTTGGGCTAAGTGGGCATTGGGTTGGGGAAAATTATTGTTACGTCGTTTTTTTTGCATGGACGACCCCTTCAGTTGTGCTAGGACTGCACAACGATTTGAAGAATGTTTCAAATTGGACTTTTGGGTTAGGCTAAGTGGGTAATGGGTTGGGGAAAAATGTTGTTACGTCGTTTTTTATCATGGACGACCCCTTCAGTTGTGCTAGGAGTGCACAACGACTTGAAGAATATATCAAATTGGACTTTTGGGTTGGACTAAGTGAGTAATGGGTTGGGGAAAATTATTGCTACATCGTTTTTTTTCGTGGACGACCCCTTCAGTTGTGCTAAGAGTGCACAACGACTTGAAAAATGTTTCAAACTGGACTTTTAGGTTGGGCTAAGTGGGTAATGGGTTGGGGAAAAATGTTGTTACGTCATTTTTTTTCATGGACGACCCCTGCAGTTGTGCTAGGAGTGCACAACGACTTGAAGAATATTAAATTGGACTTTTGGGTTGGGCTAAGAGGGTAATGGGTTGGAGGAAAATGTTGTTACGTCGTTTTTTTTTTGCATCGACGACCCCTGTAGGTGAGCTAGGAGTGCACAACGACATGAAGAATGTTTCAAATTGGACTTTTGAGTTGGGCTACTATACCATATTATACCATTTTAACAGAATTTAGAGTCATAGAGACGCACCTGAGAAATGGTAAAATCCGTAAAAAAATACTTTGACTCAATTTCACCCCCCAGACCCAGTGTCACCCCACTAACGGTACGTAGATTTTTTTTTGCATAAACGAACCCTGCAGTTAAGCTGAGAGTGGACAAAGACTTAAAGAATGTTTTCAATTTGGTCTTTTGGGTTGGAACCCACTTGTGAAATGTTGTTACGTAGCTGAAAATTTGCTTACATGTTACCTGCACAATAAAGCTCATACAAAATCCCATAGAAAGTACTTAAAAAGATTAAAAAAAAAACTCACGACTCACTTAGCCCAACCCAAAATCCAATTTAATATTCTTCAAGTCGTTGTGCACTCTTAGCTCAACAGAAGGGGTCGTCCAGGCAAAAAAAAAACAACGTTACAAAAGTTATTTCCCCAACTCATTTCCCACTTAGCCCAACCCAAAAGTCCAGTTTGAAACATTCTTCAAGTCGTTGTGCACTCTTCGCTCAACTAAAGGGGTCGTCCAGGCAAAAAAAAAAACGACGTAACAACATTTTTGCCCAACCTATTACCCACTTAGCCCAACCTAAAAGGCAAATTTTAACATTCTTCAAGTCGTTGTGCACTCTTAGCACAACTGTAGGGGTCGTCCAGGCAAAAAAAACGACGTAACAACATTTTTCCCCAACCTATTACTCACTTAGCCCAACCTAAAAGGCAAATTTAAACATTCTTCAAGTCGTTGTGCACTCTTAGCTCAACTGTAGGGGTCGTCCAGGCAAAAAAACGACGTAACAACATTTTTCCCCAACCCATTTCCCACTTAGCCTAACCCAAAAGCCCAGTTTGAATAATTCTTCAAGTCGTTGTGCACTCTTCGCTCAACTACAGGGGTCGTCCAGGCAAAAAAACGACGTAACAACATTTTTCCCCAACCTATTACCCACTTAGCCCAACCTAAAAGGCAAATTTTAACATTCTTCAAGTCGTTGTGCACTCCTAGCTCAACTGAAGGGGTCGTCCATGCAAAAAAAAAAAAAACAACGTAACAACATTTTTCCCCAACCCATTACCCACTTAACCCAACCCAAAAGTTCAATTTAATATTATTCAAGTCGTTGTGCACTCTTAGCTCAACTGCAGGGGTCGTCCATGCAAAAAACTACGTAACAACCTCTCCCATAGTTGATGTGCACACTTGGCACAACTGTATGGGTCGTCCATACTATAAAATATTACGTTTTTAATTTATTTGGGGCACATTTGTTCTATTCAATACATTCATCGATTCCATTGCATGAGACACACTTGTTCCAACTGCAATTCACCATAAATCTAAATAACGGTTTGCGCCTTGGATACCATTCGTTTTTGAAAGGTCGTATGTTATAATTGAAATAAAATAAACTAGCTAAAAGTTTTTACAACATCATTTTCTTATGTTTTTAGGAATACATCAACCTAGTATTCGTCATCGTTGATGTATTATGGATGGTTTTACAATTATATTCATAAAAAAATATTATTTCACTAATTTTTTCATACAAAAATATTGATTTAAATGCTAATTTTACCAAAAGGTTAATTTTCCTACCAAATTCAAACTAAAATAAGTGTTTGAAAAAAGTTTTGATATAAAATGTTTTTCTTACGCTTAAGTTAACCAACTCGTGAAAAAATAACATTGAAACAACTAATTTGAACTATTTTAACAATAAAATTACTTTGCACGCTTTTGTACCAAAGCCCTGTGCACGTTTGTGCTAACTCATACAAATTGACTCCCAAAACACACTTGTGCCAATTGCAAGCATGATTTTTTTCGTATTTTCTCTGCCAAAATTTTTCTAGCATTTCAAAAGTTTTTATATCACAATGTCTTCAAGTAATGTCAGGTGCATACTTTAAAATTGTTAGAACAATTGTTTGTCGAACAGTTTTCCAGAAACAGTAATTCAAAGTTTAAAAATCGATTTTCTCGCAACTACCAAAATGTCGGTTAGTATAAGAGAGCACACCGCTATCGAACTATAGCTAAATTCTAAATCATAAAAGCACTGGGTGCGGGTGGTAAGCCGCAGTTGCTGGTAGTGGGCGGTTGGTATTTTGGTATTTGTTATTACATTTTGGTATTTGTTATTATGCCAAGTAATACCAAAATATGGTATTCCCGTGTTATCTACCCATGCTCGGGAAGCTCTGAAAGGCATCATCCCCAATCGGCCATTTGGCGGCCACGTTTGTTTTAGGGAAACATTCAAATCTTGATTCCTAATGTTTCAATTAAAAAAATGGGTTTCTTTGTGTTGTTTGTAGAAGCATTTTACATATAGAGCAATTCCATGTCAAATAGGGAATCGGTTGTACCCGACCCTCTCCGATTTCAATGAAACTTTGTAGACATGTTATCCAACGCTATAAGCGTAGGAGCTTATATCTGTAAGCCCATACATCCAATTGAAATGTGGTCAAAGACAAAAGCTTTCTGGTAATAATATGTAATAATATATGAAAAATCAAGTCTGTCATATAGAAATTGTCAAAAACCATCAAAAAAAGCTATTTTTTCAACATTTTTAATTTTAAAACCGCTGTAACTTCACAAGGATTGGACTTAGGACAATGGTCGAAATGGAGACTTTTATGTAAAATTGTCTGGAGAATCGACTCTCGTGTTCGGATTTTGAAAATTTTGATGTTTAGAGCCCTTTTGAAAAAAAAGTTTCAGTGATTGATTTTTGTATTTCATTGCCCCAAAATACTTACCTTAAATACTTTCAATTCATTTTCTTAAACTGATAACCTCATCGCAATGTAAAATCTCCTTCTTCTAGAAGAACTCTCTTTGAAACTTAAATGAAGAGTCATTTTTTGGCATTGCTCATAGAATGAGTTTCAAAAAGTATGGATAAGTTCAAAATCTACTCCCACCTCGCACCCTACGCCACTGCGCCCCACCATAACACCTGAGCGGCAACGGTTGCATCCAACCTTGCGACCCGTGAAAATAGTAATCGGATTTGCGCGCGAATGTTTTCCCCAATTTCACAGTCCTCCTGATGTTGTTACTGCTACTGGCCGGTCTTCTCTCCATTGTAAAACTTTTCCATTCTAGACCAAACCGAGCATAAAGTTACAAGGATTCATCCTTTTTTTTTGCGGCACGGGCGGAGGAGGAATTACGAAAGTTTAGCGATGTTTGCTTCCCAGTTTTTGCGAAGTGCTGTTGATGTTGCGTTGGAGAATATTTTGCGAATTAATCATGCTTCTTTTGTGGGTTTTTTGCGCGGGGCGAAAAGCTCTTTTTCGGCGGAAAGCTCCTTTCAGCGTGGGCAAAGTTAGTATCATTGAGTGGGCGGGGTGTGCGGCGAAAAACGAATTTAGTGATGCCCACATCTCATCGATGATTGATGAGTTTTTGATAGCCAAGAGGACACAAAAGTGTTTTGATGAAATCGTGTTTTTTTTGGTCATAAAATTTTTCTTTGAAAAGATTAGAAAATAAGATTAAATTCTCATAACAAAAGAATTTAATCGAAACAGTTCGAGCTTCCAAACCGTTCAATTAGGCTGATTGTAGTCCAAACAATTTCAATTTAGAGGACAAAGGAATCTGTGTCACTGAACCACAGTTCGAAACTACATCTCTAAACATCGCCAAATGCAGCGGTGCCTCAACTGGCACACTCTGGCGGAGAGAATTGGGATCTTTGCAACAGATTTCCACGCCGCTCCGTTTGTTTATTTAATTACTAAAGCGACCCGGAAAACTGGTTCGTACATGAACCTTCGGATATGCCGTTGCAGCTATGCTTTCTTGGTGCAATGGCCGATCTCCAAATTTCTAGAGCATAATTTGCAAATTCCAATGCTGATCAAATTACTTCTGGATTGGTTCGGTAATGCAAATTAGCAAATTACTAAAACTACATCACACGCTGAACAAGAGAGCACCACCCCAACGAATCGGTATTTGGTGGCAAAACCAGGCAGCTGCAACGGCAGGAGTCAGCTGCTTTTGCCACACTGTAGATTCTGTGGTTTTCGGTCGTTCCGTCCCGTGCTCTCAATGTGGAGCACTATGTCGAACCTGAATCCGGGGGAAAATTCTTGGAGTCTTGCAGATTTGGGCTGATGGCGGCGGTGGTGGTGGTGAAGCTGGCAATGAATAACAAACAGATTTTGGGGATACATTTAATGGATGATAGTTTTCCGGGGGGTTCGGGAAAAAGGTCTTCCGTAGAAGGGATCGCGTGCCTCGGAATTGGCACAAAATGTTGAAGTTTTGGGGGATTTTCGGAGGTTCGTAGACTGGGTTGGTACGGTTCAGGAGTGCAGTTGGATGTACTGAGTTGTATACATTTCTAATCGTTTTTACCCAGAACAAATAGCTGCTACCGGTAGAAGTTTATCGTTCGAAGGGAAGATAAACTGTGGCTTTCGAAAGCAGGAAATGAGGAGAAACGAATTTCGAAAACCGGGAAATTGTGCTCAACGAAATGTTGCTCTTTTAGCCCTATTTTTCTAATACTTTTCTCTGCTACTTTTTATATAAACATAACAAAGATTTTTGTATTAAAATTTAAAGAAAAATATATGGAGACGTAATTAGAAATCTGTGATCAATACAATACAAAATGCATCCAATTCTCATTGAATACCGTACATAACTTTCATATTCTCACAAGATGAATTCACTTGGAACTTAGTTATGTAACTCCCAGTCGCAATCCTTTCTCGAGGAAACAAACAATCCACTGTGTGTGGGCCCAAATAGTCCCCTCGATCTGGTTGCGCACCAGACGCAGCCTTCGAGTGATAGTGCATGGACGCAGCCAAATGGATCTGACAGTTCGTGGGTCAGAGTCAGCGGCCGGCCTCTTTCATCAGTCAACCGTCGAGTAGGTTGGTCGGCACGCTGCGGGAAATCAACCTCTCCACAATGGCGAATCCTGCCTGGAGAGCGATTATTTTGTTTTTTTTTCTCGTTTTGGCTCTAGTGTTTTTGGTTTTCGGTGTACCCCCAGCGTGACAGGTGAGTGAAATTAAAATGGAGATCAGTGAGTTGTTTTTTCGGCTGTGGAGGGGGATCGACCGATTGCTGCTCAAAAGCTGAATGTGTGTTTAGCAGTCACACTGAGAGCGTGAACTTTCGGCTGAAATTTTTGATTTCTGCGACATTTGCATGGTTTGTTTTGCTGTGGTTGAGGAATGTGAAGACGGACGGTGTGAGTGGGAGACTGAAAAAAGCTGAACTGCAAGAAAGAGAAAGAAAATTTATTTTGACACTTTTGGAAGTGATGTCAGATTTTCAATGTCTGTACAATATCCGTGATTTTGTCTGCAAATCCCGATTTAGGAATTTTAAAGACTGCTCTTTCTGCTTTGTAATTTAAGCTCTCGGTAACTATAAATACCACTAAATATAGAAGATTAAAATGTGGGCTGTGTAAAAAACGGTCAAAGTTTTCTTTTTCCTTTTTCCGGAGAAAAGAAGGAGTTGGCCTGTGAATGTCACCCATTCCTGACGGAGAGATGGCTTGTGAATATCCACTGAATAGGCCTGGCGAAGAGGACGCTTGTGGATGTTCACTGAATAGGCCTGACGAAGAGGAGGCTTGTGGATATCCACTGAAAAGGCCTGGCGGAGAGATGGCTTGTGAATATCCACTGAATAGGCCTGGCGAAGAGGAGGCTTGTGGATGTTCACTGAATAGGCCTGGCGAAGAGGTGGCTTGTGAATATCCACTGAATAGGCCTGGGAGAGAGATGGCTTGTGGATGTTCACTGAATAGGCCTGGCGAAGAGGAGGCTTGTGAATATCCACTGAATAGGCCTGGCAGAGAGATGGCTTGTGGATGTTCACTGAATAGGCCTGGCAGAGAGATGGCTTGTGGATGTTCACTGAATAGGCCTGACGAAGAGGAGGCTTGTGAATATCCACTGAATAGGCCTGGTGAAGAGGAGGCTTGTGTATATCCACTGAATAGGCCTGGCGGAGAGTTGGCTTGTGGATGTTCACTGAATAGGCCTGGCGAAGAGGAGGCTTGTGAATATCCACTGAATAGGCTTGGCAGAGAGATGGCTTGTGGATGTTCACTGAATAGGCCTGACGAAGAGGAGGCTTGTGGATGTTCACTGAATAGGCCTGGCGGAGAGATGGCTTGTGAATATCCACTGAATAGGCCTGGCGAAGAGGAGGCTTGTGGATGTTCACTGAATAGGCCTGGCGAAAAGGAGGCTTGTGAATATCCACTGAATAGGCCTGGCAGAGAGATGGCTTGTGGATGTTCACTGAATAGGCCTGGTGAAGAGGAGGCTTGTGAATATCCACTGAATAGGCCTGGCAGAGAGATGGCTTGTGGATGTTCACTGAATAGGCCTGGTGAAGAGGAGGCTTGTGAATATCCACTGAATAGGCCTGGCAGAGAGATGGCTTGTGGATGTTCACTGAATAGGCCTGGCGAAGAGGAGGCTTGTGAATATCCACTGAATAGGCCTGGCGGAGAGATGGCTTGTGAATATCCACTGAAAAGGCCCGGCGAAGAAGAGGCTTGTGGATGTTCACTGATTATGCCTGGCATGAAATCGCAGAAAGAAAGGATAAAGAACACGTTTTCAAAATATGAAAATATGTATCAAAAAAGGGAAAAATTGTTGTTGGCATCATGGAGAACACATCGAAATAAGTGAAGGATATAAATTTGTATTACTTTTTAATATGCAAATTTTAAAGATTTTAGGGATTAACAGAATATATATAGGCAAAAAAAGTGATTGCATGTCTGTTGAGGCAGATAGAAAAAATGTTATTGGATTGTTAGTGGTTTCCGGGAACGGAAATTAACATGTAGCAGGATTAGCAAGAGTTGGTGCTTGTCAAAATAAATGTTTGTTTATGAGCGTCAACATTCTACGTAATCATAACTTATTGAGGCACTGATTATTTTAGAGCAGGGGGAAGATGTGTGGGCCCGAATAGTCCCCTCGATCTGGTTGCGCACCAGACGCAGCCTTCGAGTGATAGTGCATGGACGCAGCCAAATGGATCTGACAGTTCGTGGGTCAGAGTCAGCGGCCGGCCTCTTTCATCAGTCAACCGTCGAGTAGGTTGGTCGGCACGCTGCGGGAAATCAACCTCTCCACACACTGGTGCCATATTTCTATCCTTTCCCCCTTCCCGGAACAATTTCCAAGGACTGCAACAAACTGCAACAAATCCCGGGAGAAATTAACGAAATTAGAGCACACACACACACAGCCAACATCTCGATAGTATTCGAGCGATTGCAATCCTCCCCCCTTCGTCCGTTTTGCGTGGCGTGATAAATGATGATTCGATTATCTGGAAAGTAGTTTCCAATCGGTTGCCATTAGCCCACCGCTGCAAGTTTTCCTGCAGAAAAAAAGAGGATCTCCGAAAGTAGCACACGAATTGCAGCGGCAGAAGGAAAAGTGCCCGGGGATCCCCGGGCAGGTTGCTTTTGCCTGGCTGGAATTTTCCAGTTCTAGGAGAGGAGGAGGGATTTCTACGAGGACCTGGGAAACAAATGAATCCTTTCTTCTTTTCTTTTTTCACTGGAAGGTAACTGTAGCAGGAACAGAAAAGTTATGGTTGCCATTCCAGAAGAATTTAATTTAAAAACTATCAGATTCAGAAGACAATCAGTAACGGAAAGAGGGGGATGTTTAAGTTTGCCGTAAATATATTTAGTGTTTAACAGCGGCTGAAAAAATACAAAGTTTTTCCATGGAATTCGATTGCCGATCTCCTGGGGCCTGAGAAGTGATGGGTTCGATTCCAGTCTGGCTCGATTGGATTCCCTTCAAAGAGTAAAATCGCTGCTGATGATGATGATGATATTTCATAAATTGAAAATTGTAAAATCAGTTTTAGTATTCGTCAAAATATTAGGTATTTAAGTTACGTGACATTTGACCACCTATGCCTTTCTCACTGAGGAGAGGCTATAAAATAACTCGGAAAATGGTCTTTTTAATTTGACTTCCTAGATCCACTTTCATTTATACCTAATGTCATGATTCGAAATCCGTCATTTTAATTATATCTTACAACAAATCATGTAATAAGTTGGAAATGTAGTTCAAACAGTCAATTTTAAGAGAATGCGTGCAAAATATGTCTATTCGAAGCATTTTTCATCAGAATTTTCAAAATTAAAATGGCTTGTTGTGCTTCGAATCCCGGACACTGATAAAAGTTGATTCGAAATCCGGACACTCGATTTTGTTTATGAATCGCACAAATATGGACTGAAATTTAAGTGATTGGCATTCTTTAGGTCTCGAATAAGCTGTTAACATCAAAACAATCGATTTGTTGTATAAACAATTGTTAGAATTCATGGAAATCAGAACCATAAATTTCTGCTTTGCCTTCCCGGTGCTTCGAACGCCTATGAAATATTTCAGCGAAATGTTTTACAGTTTTGGTAAACTCATGGTTTTATTACTATTTTATACTAAGTAGTTAGTAAACTTTATATTCAATCCAAATTATTTTTTAAATCAGTCAAGAATGCCTATTTGGAGATGGGAGACTGGATTTATGGTGATTTGTCAACAAATAACATAATTTATGTAAATTTTTTGAAAGGTGTATAAACTTTTTTTGCACCTTTTTTATTTTCGTAATTGTATTTGTTATATAACTTTTTATAGAAATCATCTTTTCATGAGCTTTTTGTAGCAAAATGTCTGGCATGAGTTTCTGAACAAAACGTAGTACTAGGTTTCTGTCAACATTAAATTGTTTAGATGTTTCATCACAATATGTGCATAGTGCCTAAGGGGTGTAAATACTTTTTTTACATACTGACATAGATCGTTCGCGACGAATGCACTTGGATTTAGGCAAACGTAATTCCGTCTAAGCACTGAGTATTTCGCTAATATTTCACAATGTACATCACGTATGCAGTCTGAAATTTAACAAGAACAAATAATAGAACGACAGCACTCAAAAAAAACACCAAGAACAAAAACGTCCGCGAACCGCGACGGACTTGCAACCAACTGAAATGGCAGCGCTGCCGACTCTCCACAAAAACATAAAATAAAATTTGCATTTAATAATTAATAAAAGTGGTCAAAATAGATCAATCAAAACCACAGAATCTAAAATCAAAGCATGCTGAAATCAATGATAAAATTAATACCAATAAATAATGATTAAATTAGTAAATTTGGTTCTAAGTTTAATGAGAAAAATTAATTAAAATTGAAATTTTGCAAAGAGTTTTGTTTTATTTTTATTTTTATTTTAATTGTAAGTTAGGCTGATACAAATTTTATTCAAAGTTTTTGTCTCCCCCCCCCCCACCAAAGTTGGCCCGAAAAATTCCCTGATTTTTTAGTTGTTTGGGTGAGACTTAGAAAACTTCAATTTTCCTGTTTATTTTTCTTGAAGCCGCTGTATCTCAGCAACCAGAGGTTCAATAGTCAATGTTTCTTTTCGAAATGTCAACTTTTCGAAAAAAAATATTTTTAGAAATGGTCACTCATTATTTTAAAAAACCGAAAAACTGCAAATATTTCATTGAAATCAAACTTTCGGTGGCTATATCTTGAAAAAATTTGCAAAGTGCTTTTCGATTGCAAATGTTGAAGCTTCACAAAATTGAGGTCAATTTTTTTTGGTTTAAAATTTCGATTGTTTCCATAAATCACTATTTGTAAAAAATCAAAATGTCAATGCAAATTTAAGTGAAATCGGCTGAAATCAATTTAAAAAGCATTCCCCTGCGTTTAGAATCATTTTTGGCATATTTGGGTTAATTTAAAAATCTAGTACTTATTGAAAATTTTCGATGTTTATCATTGCAAAAAGTTTTTTTTGCATTTTTTTCCATTTTTTCAAAATTTATTTTGCTTTTTTTTTTTGAAAACTAATGATTGCAAAACATCTGTACTAGTTTAATAGTAGTTTATGCAACAAGTTGTAAAAAGATTTTTTTCAGCACGAGTCGTACATTAATCCAACGAGGTTTACCGAGTTGGATAAATACGAAGAGTGCTGAAAAAATCATGTTTTGCAAAGAGTTCCATACAACATTTTTTGCAATTCAGAAAAACACCCATTGAGTGATATTTTAATTCAAATTTTCATGTATTTTGTCAATAAATCGTTTAAATAAAAAAAAATGAAAAAAGTTACTTTTCGAAACAAGTGCTGAAAAGTTCAACTTTTTAGCACCCATTTCAGTGCTGAAAAGTAGAACTTTTCAGCATTTATTTTGAAAAGTGTTTCTATTCGATTCTGGTATTTTTGATACAGAAAAGTAGGCTTTTTTGTCGTTTAGGAATGACAGGAAAAGTAAGTAGTTTCCCGACGGAATAGCAAAAAATGCATTTTAAAACACCAATAACAAACAATTTTGGGAAATATCTGTCTTTTCTTTAGAATCTGTCTTTTCTTTAGAATATTCAAAACCAAAAATAAATTATTGGAATTTTAACTCTCCGTTCTCACATGCCAAAATTAGGTTACCAAGAAAAGCTTTCGCTGCACTCCCTTAGTCTTCCCCAACACGACAAAGGAAAATTGGTTAAAAGATTCTCCCCCAACCCACGTACTCTCCTTCCTTGCTACCTTGCTCTGGAGGTGGAGGGTGCATCGCTAGAAGGGATGAAATTTAATCTCTGTAATCTGCACCGAAAGCATTAAAGTTTTCCCCGGGCACGATAAGTTATGTGGTGCGGCTTGGCGGTTTCCTTTATACCGCTGGCGGTGGGAAATGGTGGGTGGCTTTTCGACGAAGGAAATTTTCCGAGGGAAATATTCCGTTACTTCTTTATTGATAATAAAATTAGTGAAACATGATTCTAATGGAGTTGGAAAAAGGTGGGAAAGAGAAATTTGGTTATAATTATTATGACAGAGAGCAAAATGGTTGCAAAATTTTCGTTTTTAAAGTCAGCCAAACAGCAGTTTTTCCTGCTCTTTTGATACATTTCAAAAAGAGCGTCTACATCCTCTTTCAACTGCATCGCTTTTTTTGGGGGCAAAAAAGGGGTGCGAAACTGAGAATGTCATTTTCAGTCGAGCTACAAATTGCATGTTGCATAAAGAGTGGTTTGCATCGTTTTTGAGAGATAAAAAAGAAGGATGAAAGATGTGATGCTTTCGCGAGGGAAATGTTACTCATTTTATTTTCTTTTTTTCTTCAAATGCCTGGGAATAGGTAAACAGTTTGTGAAAGACGACCAAAATTTGCATCAGTGGGAAAGGTTGTTTGCGTGGGGGAGGGTGTGAATGAAGTTTAAAATCGAGGCATATGATGTTGAATCAAGATGTTTTGGGAGGAACGTGCTAGTGAAACGATGAAGTTGAAAAATTTTGCCTGTATGTTGAAATTTGCTAGTATTTGCAGCACAGATGAGAATTTTGTTTAAAATTTTAATTTGATTTATTAGGTTTTTTAATTCTCTTAAAAGATTAAATAATTCAATCATTTAGCTATCAAATATTAAAACCAAAACTTCTTTACAGCAAACAAAACAAAAAAATACTCACTTTTCATAAACCTGTTGCCAACTCCAGCTCGCGCAACCGCCACTCATCTTACGTGCTAAAAGAGTGCTTTCAAGCAGAGTACAAATTAATTATTTAGCACGGTGAATTCACGGGCTGAGATTTCTCATCACACCGCACCCAGGGCGAAAAAAGGAAAGGAAGGAAAAACATCCCAAAACCTAAAACCAACTCTTTTTTGTTGGTCGAAGTGGCTGAACAGAAAAAAAATTGCACACATTCACTGCCTCCCCCAGAAAAGGTTAACCTAGAAACGCAGAAACAGGGATAAACGGCAGAAAAGTTTATTCTTCCCCCTCAGAGGGGAGAGGTTGAACTGGGTGGAAGGTTTTCCGTTTTTTTTTTTCGTTGAGGGTTAGAGACGAAAGGATACTCTTGTATCGTGGCGCCTTGCGAAGCGGAAGTGTTCATTCATAAATCATGAAAACGACGCCTCCCCGTAACGTCATGTGGGGGAAGTTGGGGTTAATTTTACATTGAGGTTGTATTATTTCGTATTTTATACCTGTTTGTTTGAAGATCATGCAACCCTATCTCAAGGCTTAGTCACTGAGTAAAAAATAACTTTCTTTGCTTACTTATTTCCTAAACAATCTGCCAATCTTTTCATAAGGTAGGTAATCAATACGCCTTTACAATAAGCTCAAATTTGACTTCGATTCTAATCCGGGACCGTGGTGTAGGGTAAGCGTGGTTGCCTCTCACCCAGTCGGCTTTTTTTCGAGACGAGATTTGTCTGACCACGCCTTCCGTCGGATGGGAAAGTAAATGTTGGCCTTGGTCTAACCTAGAGGGTTAGGTCGTTAGCTCAATCCAGGTGTAGGAGTCGGCTCCCTTGGTCCTGCCTCGGTGGAGTCGCTGGTAGGCGGTTGGTCTAACAATCCAAAGGTCGTCAGTTCGAATCCCGGGGTGGATGAAAGCTAAGGTGTAAAAAGAGGTTTACAATTGCCTCAACAATCAAGCCTTCGGACACCTAGTTTCGAGTAGAAATCTCGCAATCGAGAACGCCAAGGCAATGATGTAGAACGAATAATTTTGATTTTCTGATTCGGCGTTCTGAATCTGAAAATAAATAAAATATTATGAAATAAATTGTAATTATTGTCAAATTGCTGTCAAAATTCGTCTCAAGCCTTACAACATGCCTCAGTAGGGTGGAATTGACAATTGATTTCTGCGTCAACACATTTTTAGTACCATTTTGGGCCACAAGAAAATCCTCAAAATTTGGGAGCGATGGATTATGTCTACGGTCGGCGCAATTAAAATTTATATGGAAATTACTATTGGAAAACTCTCATTTTAACATTTTGAACTGTACATATTAAATACTTAGTCATTTTATGAATCTAACACCGTAAAAGTTTAGTCTAAGGTATCTTTAACAACTCTCTACAAATGTTACAGTAGTTCAATTAATTCAAATGTTTGAAAGTTTTATTTTAACGTAAAAACGACATTATATTTTTATAATTTATTTATTATGTTAGTTTAAATCATTAAAAATTTTAATAATATTGTAAATTGAACCAATGTTGTCATGAAGCTTTTTGTTTATGATTAAACTTTGTTAAAATTTATTATTTGAAGATTTAAAATGAATTTTGCTGATGCTAATATTTTTCAATGTTTATGTCACCCCTCCTTTAAGATTAGCTCGAAAACTTAAGTGTCAAAACAAAAATTTGAGAAAGCTTCCAAATTTCAGTGGATAAAGACTTGCAATCAACTAAAAATAGTTTGAAATGCATTTTCATGTTTTGGTTTGGTTATTTCTAGCAGGACTGAACAAATTTTAAACCATTTTGATTTTAAGTAAAACAGCAAATCGTTTTTTTTTTGCAAATAACAAACTTTGACAAGAAATAGATTTTTTATACTTTAGATTGCAAATCAACTGTAGTTTTAAATAAATTATTAACATTGAAATGTAAAAAATATGTTTTATTATTTTATTTTTTGATCATATCAATTTTTGTTCAAAATAAGAAGCAAATCCGAAAAAATCTACACAACAAAACAAACGATGAAAAAATCGCATGCAATAGCATGCACACCACCTTCGTCTAAAATTACACTCAATATTACACGCTGCATGTGAGCAGCTCTCTACGAAATCAGCCGATTTCGACCATTTTTATTTTTTTGAATGTTTTGATTTGGCTCAAACTTTGTGGGGGCCTTCCCTATGACCAAAGAAGCTATTTTAAGTCATTGGTTCACCCATACAAGTCTCCATACAATTTTGGCAGCTGTCCATACAAAAATGGTACGTACATATTCAAATAGCTGTATCTTTTGAGTACATTTTCTGATCAATTTGGTGTCAACATTGAATATTACACCCATTTAAAATGCTAGTTTTGATTTAATTTTTTTCAAAATATTTTTTTAGAAAAAATCGGAAATGTTTCATGTTTTAACATTGAAAATCGAATCATTAGTTGTTGAGATATCGACACTTGAAAATGGTGGGTTGTTTTGGTGAGACATAGAAAACTTCAATTTTCGTGTTTCTTTTCTTTAAAGTGGCTGTATCTCAGCAACCTGAGGTCCAATCTTCAATGTCTTTTAGACAATTTCTTTGCAAATTTTCTGAACTTTTCAAAAAAAAAATATTGTTTTAAATGGTCACTCATGGTCACTATTTTTAAAAATACAAAAAACTGCAAATATTTCACTAAAATCAATTTTTCGGTGGCTATATCTTGAAGACAGAGCTCTTTATCAAAAAATCTGAGAAGTACTTTTCGATTGGAAATTCAATTTAACATAAAAAAATTACGTCATAAAATTTCGATTTTTTCCAAAATTCACTATTTTTTTCAAAAATTTCTAACTCGGCGGCAGATCTTTGACCGGTTGGTTGGTCTATGGCTCAAAAGTTGCGGGTTTTGTCCGCTAAAATATATCAAAAAATCTCGAAAAATAAAAAATACGTATTCGGGAAATTGAGTTTTTGTGAAAAAAAAAGTAGATTCAAAAATCTGCATTTTTTTTTCGTGTTTCTACTTTTTCTCAATAGTCCCCATCAATACCTACAACTTTGCCGAAGACACCAAATTGATCAGAAAATGTACTCAAAAGTTAAAGCTGTTTGAATATGTACGTACCATTTTTGTATGGACAGCTGCCAAAATTGTATGAAGACTTGTATGGGCGAACCAAAAGTTTGAGCGAACCAAAGTTTGAGCTAAATAACAAAATACAAATGAAAACCATTTCCAGTTTTGATAGAGAATTTGCTTATGTACATTTTTTGTAAACACAAAAAAAAGATGCAACGGACGGGTCTTAAACCCAGCACTTACAGCAAGGACTAGCGCCTTAGCCCGCTCGGCCATCAAATTGATGTAAAATGGAAATGATAAACGTATAAGTGAGCTTGACGTTACGGTCAGGTAGGTTTCCCATACTGATGGGCTACATACTTAAGAGTGTAATATTACACAGAATTTCATAAAATAGCAGCTGGATAACTACTTTATTTGGTAAAATCTAGGAAAAAGAATGATAAAGTAAACAGGAGCTGCCTCTCATCGTTCCATGGTGTTGGGTTAACCTGATTTGCCACAAAAAAAAATGAGTCACACCACAATATTCTTCTAATTGGTCGCAGTGGTCATGAGGCTAAAAAAAAAAAAAAAGATAAATCTACATTGTATTTTGCCTCTAATTAAATGTTCGACGACTTTTTGATTTTAAATAACGAGAATAAGCGGGTATTATTTATGCAGTTTTTGATGAAAAAATGTATTTCGGAATTTTTGACATCCAATTTTAAATAAAGGTCCCAAATAATCTTTTCGGATTTGTGAAATTTACCCTTTAGGACAACGTTTCACCCTAATTGAAAGGTTTTATGGCAAAGAGAAGAGAATATCCCAAAAAGTTTAGTTTGGAATGTTTTTAAAGCACTTCAAAATATGCCACATGATTTTTGCATTGGTTGAAATTTTTTCATGGTTTGTGGAAATTACAAATATTTTTAAAACCACAATATATTTTTAAAACAGCCTCCAACACCCAAAATTCATCAGGTCAAAAATAAGGTAGTATTATCAAGGTATCAACTTTTTGGTCATTAACAGTTTTTTGCCTTCCTCACCTGAGGCAAGGCTATAAAATCACTCGAAAAAAGAACTTCTTGAATACGACTCCTAGATATACCTTCACGTATACCTATCGACTCAGAATCAAATTCTGAACAAATGTCTGCGGGGATGTGTGTAGACATGATTTTTTTTTCCACACGATTATCTCAGAACTGGCTGAACCGATTTTGGCCGGATCCGCCTTGTTCTGTTCGTTTTGGGGTCTTCTAATACCCTATTAAATTTAATTTTATTTAGTGAAGTACTTTTAATGTTATGCCAAGAAAAAGACTTTTTGTAGCTACAAAAAGGGTGATTTTTGCATAACCTACTAGGCCGGGCCTTTTTGCAAACGCGCGAGAGTGCGTAGGGATTTTGGTCTGACCACGATTGGCAGCCACACCCCCTTGTATGAGTATCGCCCGGTTGCCACATTGTTTAAGCAGTGTCTGCGTCTCTTCTGGAAAACTTCTGTATTAATTATGTTGCTGCATTATTTTGTCTCGACAAAGATTTACACGAACTTTTTACTGAAATATATGACTCATGAGACTTTTCTCCTTTATTTTGAAGAGCTGGTAAAAAAAAAATTTAAAATTGCTGTTCAAGTAAAATCAATAATTATAAAAAATTCGGAACACTTTTGTGGTAATTTGTCAATAGGATGCAAAATGCAACTTTTCTGTCGTCCCTGCTATTTTTAAGGACATTTATTTGGACAATCTCTTGCTATTTCACTAGTAATAATTATACAATTATAAAACTGGATTATTTTAATACATCGTGGAATATTAGCAAAATTGTTAAATTTGAAAAAATATGGCTAATGACGTTTCTAACTCCAACCTCCCTTACATTGCCCCGCGAGTATTAGGCTAGTTAGGCCACCCACCACGAACATAGTTGGGACGCGTGAAATTCACAAGGACGACAAAAAAAATGGCTAGAATTCACCCCGGGTGACAAAAACACATTGCCGCCGGGTTCCCCACTCCGGATGAAACCAGAAGATGGAACCGGCACACACCCCGAGGGGGTAGAGTTGGAATAAAAAAAAGTTGCAGGTTTACTTTTTTTCCCGCAGTTTTAGAATTGTTTGAAAATGGCTGCGTAACAAGGGGGATTTTTCCCGGAGGGAACAATGGCTAGACAATCGACGCTGAGTTGACACCCTGGTGCAGCTTGAACTCGAGGGCCATCATGGGAAAATGGAGGGAAATGAACCTACTACACCTTAACTGGCTTAATCGTCCCTCGGGTGGCTGCAGAAGTCGGGGTGAATGGATTTGTCTTAATCACAGCTGGTTTCGTGATGAATTGGGTGGATCGAGTAGAATTACCTTTACCGAAAGTGGATACTTGCGGAGTTGCTCAATGTGGTGATTACTGTGACCGGAGGATTACTGTCACTATGAGTGAGCGAGATATCGGTGGGAAAATTTGGGTCCGTCGATATCGACGGCTAACCCTTGTCTGACGTTGCTAATTATTCTGCATATTTTGAAAATATTTTTTTATTTGTTCTTTGTTTGATACTTTTTCATTTTTAAAAACACAATGTAATATTTTTATTTCTAGATGAGTAAATCATAAAATTCCCACGTTTGGTTCCCAAGGGTTACCCCCATCGTGCTCAACTTATTAAGAGTTTGTCACAAATATGGCAGCCCACTGCACCGTGTCAGGATTGTGTGAAAATTTACTCGATTCACTTAAGTTGATTCCGTGAGGGGGCAGTTTCGCGTGGGCTAGCCGATCGTTTAACTTCGCGTTCGTGATTGACTGTTGGTGACCATAAAAGTCCGAGCGACACGTTTTTCTTAATAAACCAGATTATAGGTTGGTCAACTTGGGTAGCAGCGTGCGATGCAAGTCAACGTTTTGCGGGCAGGGCAGAATGTAAATTAGCAGTTCTCTAAAAAAGTAAGCACATTGTAAGCAAAAAGCAAAAAGCAAAAAGCAAAAAGCAAAAAGCAAAAAGCAAAAAGCAAAAAGCAAAAAGCAAAAAGCAAAAAGCAAAAGCAAAAAGCAAAAGCAAAAAGCAAAAGCAAAAGCAAAAGCAAAAAGCAAAAGCAAAAGCAAAAGCAAAGCAAAAGCAAAAAGCAAAAAGCAAAAAGCAAAAGAAAAGCAAAAGCAAAAGCAAAAAGCAAAAGCAAAAGCAAAAGCAAAAGCAAAAGCAAAAAGCAAAAGCAAAAGCAAAAGCAAAAGCAAAAGCAAAAGCAAAAAGCAAAAAGCAAAAAGCAAAAGCAAAAGCAAAAGCAAAAAGCAAAAGCAAAAAGCAAAAGCAAAAGCAAAAGCAAAAGCAAAAGCAAAAAGCAAAAGCAAAAAGCAAAAGCAAAAGCAAAAGCAAAAAGCAAAAGCAAAAGCAAAAGCAAAAAGCAAAAGCAAAAAGCAAAAGCAAAAAGCAAAAGCAAAAGCAAAAGCAAAAGCAAAAAGCAAAAGCAAAAGCAAAAGCAAAAAGCAAAAAGCAAAAGCAAAAGCAAAAAGCAAAAAGCAAAAAGCAAAAAGCAAAAGCAAAAGCAAAAGCAAAAGCAAAAGCAAAAAGCAAAAGCAAAAGCAAAAGCAAAAGCAAAAAGCAAAAAGCAAAAGCAAAAAGCAAAAGCAAAAGCAAAAGCAAAAGCAAAAGCAAAAGCAAAAGCAAAAGCAAAAAGCAAAAAGCAAAAAGCAAAAAGCAAAAAGCAAAAAGCAAAAAGCAAAAAGCAAAAGGCAAATGGCAAAAGGCAAAAGGCAAAAGGCAAAAGGCAAAAGGCAAAAGGCAAAAGGCAAAAGGCAAAAGGCAAAAAGCATTTCATGTTGACATTAATCGCAAAAAGGCTTAATATGGTCGAAAATTGAACTAAACAGTTATTTGGAGCATGTTTGTGAGCAACATATTAAACTAAAAAAAACTTTTAAAGTAAAAGTCAATTTTGTTCATTTCCTTGAGAACTGCTAGAGGTGATCTATCCGAATTGGCGAGAATGATGGTGCACAGGTCTTTGGATTGCGATGAATTTATATTCTAATAAATCTCGTAAATCATGTCAGTGAATGTGTACAGTGACCACATGGTCAAAAGATGCAGTTTATTGTTTTGGGTTTGTTCGTTGTAATCAAAAAAAAATATCTTTTTATAAATAAATAATAAACATCTTTAATTTTATTCCAAAAGCAACTTTAAATAGAAAAAAAATCGTCACACAAATTGTCCACACCTTTAAATGAAGCATAATTCGATAACTTAATGAAACACGATAAAGTTTCGCCCGACTAGATGCCTTCATGCATGAATAATGAATAAAGCTGCAATTAAAAGTCCCGCGGGAAGGGAAATTCTTCCCGGTGTTTCGCCGTGTTCGATGACATTATCCTTCGTCGTCATTTTGCCATGTTCGAACGCAGAAGGAAAAAAAAGCGCTCGAAAAAAGTGCTGCACCCAGGAAGAAGACGTAAATTAACATCTTAATTAAAAAACTTTCCCCTTCGGGAAATCCAGCATCGTCGTCTGCGCTGTTCTTTGGGGAGACCGAGCAAGACCACTTAAGAAAATGCCACTTCTTCAACTCAACGAGTGGAGCAACAGCACTGCTAACAGGGGGAAGAAAATTTTCCAACCCCGACACCCGAAACTTTCCGTCCGTCAATTTCCGCGCTGGCGAAACAACTTTGGTGCGGCGAGTTTCAGCGTTTATGTATTTTAGCCGTTTAATTCATTTAGAATTTCTCTCGCGCGCGTCCAATTTTGTCCATTATTTAATTTTTTGGGTTCGCACCGCAAGCTGTTTATTTTTCTTGTGTTGATGAAGGATATTTAATTATATTGACGATATTTTGTTTAGTTTAAAGTTATCCTCAAACGATGTGTCAAATTGTACAACAAATCAGCAAACCACTAATAAATCTAAATTTCCCCCACTCTCCAATTCCAGGTGTCGGAGTGATTCTGGTGACCGTGAGTGGCGCCGCGTGGCGTATGACGGCCCCCGGGGCGCCGCCCTGTCTCGGGCTCGGCTCGACCGTCGATCTGGGCCGGTGCTCGCGTCGACCGTGTGGCCGCGGCGGAAGCACCCCCCACGGCCTGCTGTATCCGGAGTTCCAGCACCGGCCACCACCGCCATCCTACCAGGCCAGCATGCAGGAGTACAGGTTAAGGTGAGAGAAAGAGAGGGATGCGGTTGAAACTAAAATTTTCAGATTTTCCCACCACATTTTGTGATGCAGTGTGGGTTTGTGTTGGTGGAGTGGGTTGTGTGCAACGATAATAATTATTTACGACCAGCCATTAGCTAAAATTGCTACGATTAGTTTGAAATGTGGTTAATATTTTGTCAAAATCAAGTGCAGTTTAGAAGAATTGATGGCGTGACCACAAAAAGGGTAAATCTGCAAATTTTAGCATGGTCAAAAAAGTCGATTTCGAATCTGTATTTTTGTTGGGGTGAAATGCCAGGCTCGAAACAATTTTGCGGGCTGGTCGTTCAAAATGAGTATGAGCAATTCTCTACCAAATCCGGAAATGGATTTTATATGTATTTTTTTATTTGGCTCAAACTTTGTGGGGACCTTCCCTGTGATCAAAGAAACTATTTTGTACCATTGTTTCACCCATACAAGTCTCCATACAATTTTGGCTGCTGTCCATACAAAAATGGTACGTAAATATTCAAACAGCTGTAACTTTTGAGTGAATTTTCTGATCAATTTGGTGTCTTCGGCAAAGTTGTAGGTATTGATGGGGACTATTGAGAAAAAATAGGTACACGGAAAAAAATGCAGATTTTTTATTCAACTATTTTTTTCCCAAAAACAAAAATTTCGCAAAATACGTTTTTTTTATTTTCGACATTTTTTGATATGTTTTAGAGGACAAAAATCCGCAACTTTTGGGTTATAGAGAAACATGGTTAAAAAATCTGCCGCCGAGTAATAATTTTTTGAAAAAATTGTGATTTATGGAAAAAAATTCATGCAAAAAAAATTACGAAATTTTTTAATGTAAAATTGAATTTCCAATCGAAGAGACAGATTTTTTTGTTGAACGACTCTGTTTTCAAGATATAGCCACCAAAAATTGGAATTTAGCGAAATATTTGCAGTTTTTTTATTTAAAAAAATAGTGATCAGGAGTAGGCTTAGCGATTTTTCACTTTCGAAAATTGCAAATTTCACGGGGACCTCAATTCCAAAACACCAAATTTCACGCAAATTTCGCGGAACGTGAAAAATGTTAAAATAACTCTGAAAATGTTATGTTTCAATCACAGAAACTACTTTTCATGCTTTATTATATACTAATCTTCAATAAACAAAAAAATCATTCATAAATTTCGACGTGACAAAAAAAAAATCACAATTTTGAGAAAAGATTCCACCTAGTTGAGTCTGCGATCAGCAGAGAAGCGAGTCAGACGTGCGTCCCTCACAAACCAAAAAAGTGCTTAAAAAGTGCAAAAATGCCTCACGGCAAGAAAAAGAGGCGGTCCTCACCAGCAGGATCGGCAGATTTGAAGAAGCTAAAGAATGCCGAAGCGCTACCTGCAAAGCCAGGCAGTTTGAGCAAGGACGCTCAAAATTGTCTGGAAACCAGTTCGCTACCCTCCCTGTGGACGTGAGCGAGAAGGAAGAATTTGAACGACGGGAAAAGTTGCCACCCATTTTTGTGAAAACATCGTCATCGGATTCGGTGCGAAAGTGGCTGACCGGGTTTATCAAATCTGGTGCTTTACGAGCTTCCATTCGCTTGTGTGCTGATGGACTCAAAATTCTGCTACCTACCAGAAAGGATTACAACTACGTCCGGGATTTCCTAAACAACACCAAGATTGAATACTACAGCCATGACGATCCAGGTAAATGCCCCATGAAACAGGTCCTCCGAGGCCTGTACGACATGGATGTGAGTATGCTGAAAGAAGAGCTCAAAACTCTGCAGTTGAACGTGATCGAAGTCTTCAAGATGACGAGACACAACAAGGACATCAAGTATCGTGATCAACTGTACCTGGTTCATCTCGAGAAAGGATCGACAACGCCGTCTGAGCTGAAGGCAGTTCGGGCAATCTTCAACATCATCGTGACTTGGGAACGTTATCGTCCAGTGCACCGTGACGTGACACAGTGTTCGAACTGTTTGCAGTTTGGGCATGGTGGAAGGAACTGTTTCATCAAGAGTCGTTGTGCAACCTGCGGAGGTAAGCACAAAACTCAAGCTTGCGAAACAATCAACGAGAACATCGAAGCCAAATGCTTCAATTGCGGCGGAGACCATTCTACCAAGAATCGAAGCTGCCCAAAACGAGTTGAGTTTGTAAAAATTCGGCAGCAAGCGACGACGAGGCACCAACCAAATCGCCGCAAAACACCACCAGCATTCACGGACGTGGATTTTCCTGCTTTGGCGTCACCAGGAGCGGGATCTGCTCGAGTGGTTCCAAACCTGCAGCCATTGCCGTTGAATCAGCGGCAAAAAGTTGCAGAGAATACAACACCTCCAGGCTTCAGTCAGCAACCGAAGGAAAACCAACCAGCATCAACGGATGAAGGCAGTAGTGACCTGTTTTCACCACAAGAACTTCTGAACATTTTCATCGAGATGACAACAACTCTGCGTGGGTGCAAAACTCGCCAGGAACAAGTAAGAATTCTTGGAGCATTCATCTTAAAATACAGTTCGTAGTTTACTCGTTCTAGTGATTTTGAATATTTCAATGGATTTATTTTTATAAGTTTTAGGTTAGGATTAGCTGTTAAAGTGATTTTTTTTTTCTTTTTTACCCAAATGCATTCAATTCAATGCAAAAATGTAAAACAATTTGAAGTTAATAAATGAATATGAACAGTTGATAAGAAAACGAAAAATGTAACAAAGATGAAGAGCATGTAGCCATACCACTTAGAATGTAAATGAAATGTAATTATTATAAGAATGTTCAATAAAGACATATTTAATTTCAAAAAAATTCCACCTAGTTTCTGAATGAGCAGTACATATATTTGGAAAAAAAATGTAGGGCATGCGTATTCTTATTTATTGAACTGATATTTTTAATATTCGACTTACCAAGTTAAAAAGTTTCCGCTGATTAGCTTCATTTTATTGAATTTTATATTAAAGTAAGATTTAACCATTTTGTCCAGTTAAAATGAGTGAAATAATTTGATTTTTTTGCGACATTCAGCACATTAACTTTTTTTTAAGTTTTCATCTCCCTTTTCAAAATTTCAAAAAAATCGTAACAAAATTTTTATTCAAAATGAAAACAAAAACAAAAAAAAATAGTATTTTTAAACTTTCACAGGAATCATCCACTCAAATAATCAAATATCGTTAAAATTAAACAGGACTCAGAATCTGTTAAGTTTTTAAAAGTTGATATCGAAGCTTTCATTTTATTTTGAATAATACAAAGCATGATTCTTTGAATTTAAACAATTGAAGGGTATAAAATAGAAGAAAAATTGTTATTATAGCGAATGAAAATGTCACTTAACTAAGTAAGTTTTTAAAAACACTGCAAAATCTGAACCATTCTTTAAATGGTTCATATCAAGTTTTTCAATTAAAAACTAATAAATTTTACTTAAATAGTCCGTATGGATGAAATATTTATTATGTTGTTATTTTGAAAAACAAACATGATTTGAGAAAATTGATAAATTTCACGAATTTCACGCCGTCCACGAAATCGTCAAAAATCACTAACCGTATGTTAGTAATTGAACAAGATTATGTTTATTCCTATTTGTGTTCGATAAATCATTTTGAGCAAAATCATTACAGTTTCACACAAACATAAACTTTCACGGGATTTCGCGGAAAAAGCCAAATTTCACGGATTTCACGCTGTACAAAAAATCATTTAAAAAAAATCAAATCAAAACAAACATTTTCAAAAGGGCGTAATATTTCATTTTTTTAATTCACCTTTGTGTCTCGATTTGCCCTACTTCCCGTTGACCTACAGTGCTCATATTTTGGTCAGATGCTAGTTTTATATGTACAAACAACCCCTTAAAATTTCAGGCAGATTGGAGAGGTCCAAACGACGTCCTATACTGCCCTGTTCGTGGACTCGCTCTTAAGTACAATCAGCTGGAATCAAGTTAAAATGCGTTTCGATGCGTTTAGAATCACTTTTGGCATGTTTGAGTTGGTTTAAAAGTCTTTGGAAATTTTGATAATCTTCGATGTTTAGGTTTTGTTTTCGCTGAAATTGTGTTTTCGTCAAATCTTTCATTTTTTTTAAATTAATTTTTGCAAAACAACTGAACTAGTGTAAAATGCATTTTAAAACACTTTTTCAATGCAGATGCTGACAATATGGCTTGTTATATCAATATTTATAATTAAAAAAAAATAAAAACGATAAAAATATTTTTCTATTTTTCATATTAAAAATGTCTGTTTTTGATTTTTGTAATTTTTTAAAAAACGAAATTTTAAAATCGGGCTTCGTCATCACACCCAAATTCACCCTAAACTTCAGCCAATTTGGTCCATCCCATCTCGAGATATCGTGGCACCCGCAAATCAACTCGGTGTTCCGAGAAAAAACGCTCACAAATTAAGACATTTCGCTTTGCGCATGGCAAAACTTTATACTAAAGTCGTCTTCTTCTCACTTAAATCATGAAATATCTTCATGAAACTTTCAGGAGAGATTGAAAACCATATTAACAAAGGATTTAATAAATTTTCGAAAACATAAAATATTGAGATTTTCTACATTTATGTAACCCCTTAATTTTTGTAAAAAATTAATTTTCCTCATTGTTATCTAAAGGAGGTATCAGACAATTACAAACAAACTCGCACTTTCTACAGTATGATGTTTTGCTTGCATTTGTTTGCAAAAACGTGACCCTGCATACATTTTGCTTTGTTTGCGAGTTTGGCAAACAGTCAAAAACAAAAAAGTGCGAGTTTCTTTGTTTGTCATAGTCTAACACCTCCTTGACTAGCCCTTATTTTTCAAGAACTATTGGTTCATTTGAACTTTTGTGTAATTTTCTACTCTTTTCTATGAAAATCATATCGAAATTTTTGAGTCAAGATTACTCCCTTGAATGTACTGAAAGCGCCTTTAATTTTTTAATCGCAACGTTATTTTTATAGAAGAGAGCAGACAATTTCACAACGGTTTAATTTTTTAAAATTGTGAAAATCGAACCGAAACATCACGAGTAGAAAATGTATCATAAAGATTATACTTTACACTCTCTTAGACTGCATTTCAACAACCAGCAATCAAATGAAAATTAGAAAAGCCTACCGTTATCAGGGGTGACAATATTTTGGATTTTGTTTCCAATTTTTGTCAAAGGTGTCTCCGTTACCAAAGTTTGAACATTTCATATTCCTGCGGTGATAGACATTTATTACATTTTTTAGATGATCTATATAGGTCAAATATATATAAAATATTTATAAATATATATATATATATAAAATTCGACGGTTTTGTTCGAACGCGAATCAGTTCAATACGGAGCGTCGGATCGAGGTGCTCTTTGTTGCGTTGGGTTCGTATAAGTTCAAGGAAGGTTCTTACGTCAAAAAGTTACAACCTTGGCCACTCTGGAACCGATTCCGGAAAATCTGCAGATTGTATGGGAAAAGTTACGTAAAATTTAATCTTGATCACAGGAGGCTGAATAAGCTAAAAAGTTAAAAACGTCAACAAACAAAAATAAAGGCAGAACGAAGTTTGTCGGGTAAGGCTTGTTTTAACATATTTTCAATGCTTGGAGAAATTTCGATGTTTTGTTAGGCAAAAAATTGTTTTCGTCATAACCAATTTTTTTTGAAAACTAATGATTGAAAAACTAAGGTTAAAACAGTTTTGTCATTCAACTGTCGAGAATATGCCGTTTTTCACAGTTAATAATTTAGGTACTTTGCCATCGTTGAAATCCCCTTCCAAGGATTCAAATTTATAGCCTACATATAATTTTTAAGTTAAGTGATTTAAATTTACAAATGTTTTAATACCGTGAAGAAGTTATTTTTTTTCACCGAATTTATTCCATGAACAATGATTTTTAGTACATATACTAGGAGTTCAGCATTTGTTGAAAGCTCAAATAATAAATGTTAAAAAAATGCATTTTATTTTAAGTCAGTATTCTGCCAAGAATGCATTGCTTATGAACAAAACTGAAGAGCGAGTTTTTCACCAATGTGTAACAGGTCGTATCGAGGTGCTCCGATTTGGATGAAACTTTCAGCGTTTGTTTGTCTATACATGAGATGAACTCATGCCAAATATGAGCCCTCTACGACAAAGGGAAATGGGGTAAAACGGGCTTTGAAGTTTGAGGTCGAAAAAAACATAAAAAATCTTAAAATGGCTCGCATTTCCGTAAAACTCCATCTCTTAGATGCATTCGAAAGGTCTTTTGAAGCACTTTAAAATGTGCCATAGACATCCAGGATTGGTTTGACTTTTTCTCTTAGCTTTTGCAAATTACTGTCAAAAATGTTCTTTTTTTTAACCTGAATATCTTTTTGCAACAGTTTCCACCACCCATAATCCCATAGGTCAAACGATAGGTAATTTCATGGACCATAAGCCTACGGTATTAACTGTTTGTTCAATTGCAGTTTTTTTCATAGTTTTTCGATTTCTCTATAACAAACATTTTACAACGTTAGTTTTTGCCCTGTAGGCCGCCATTGCGGCACTTTTTGGTCTCAATTTTAACATATTCGGAATCTTCGGAAAATTCCACGTAAGTTAGAAGTATTGGAGTTGTAAATTTGAGTGGAAAAATTGCCATTTAGAATGAATTAAAATATTTTTAACAATTTGTTGGATTAGGGGGTAAAACAGATTTTCGCCTACTTGCATTTGACGTATTAATCATAGGGTAAATAAGATCCATTTTTTTCAAAAATGTTTTATTTAATTATTTTTTAAATTAAAATTACAACTCCAATACTTCTAACTTACGTGAAATTGTCCGAGGATTCCGAATATGACGAAATTGAGACCAAAAAGTGCCGTCTTCGTGGCCTACAGGGCAAAACTAACGTTGCAAAATGTTTGTTCTAGAAAAATCGAAAAACTGTGAGAAAAACTGCTATTGGCCAAAAGTTAATACAGTAGGCTTATGGTCCATGAAATTACCTATTTTTGACCTACACAGCTAAAAAAGTAGTAATCCAGCTGGGTGTAAAAGGCCTGGGTGTAAAATAAACTTTGCATTATTTTATGAAATTCTGTGTAATATTACACCCTGAAATATGTAGCCTATCAGTATGGGAAACCTACTTGACCGAAATGTCAAGTTCATATATACGTTTATCCTTACATCTTTTTATCGGTCTGATGGCCGAGTGGGCTAAGGCGTCAGTCCTTACTGTTGGTGCTGGGTTTGAATCCCATCGGTTGCAACTTTTTTTTTTGAGTTTGCAAAAATTGTACATGCAGTGTGTGTTTATTTTGACGAAGGTGATGTGCATGCTTTTGCATGCGATTTTACGATCGGATTTTTTGCTGTGTATGGGAGTATGGGTGTTGGAAACTGTTGCAAAAAGATATTGAGGTTTTAAAAAAAATCAATTTTTAACAGTAATTTGCAAAAGCTATGAGAAAAAGTCAAACCGATCCTGGATGTCTATGGCCCATTTTGAAGTGCTTCAAAAGACCTTTCGAATGCATCTAAGAGAGTTGGAATTGATGAAGTTTTACGGAAATGCGAGCAATTTTAAGATTTTTTATGTTTTTTCGACCTCAAACTTCAAAGCCCGTTTTACCCCACTTCCCTTTGTCGTAGAGGGCTCATATTTGGCATGAGTTCATCTCTTGTATAGACAAACAAACGTTGAAAGTTTCATCCAAATCGGAGCACCTCGATACGACCTCTAGAACAAACCGAGCAATATTTACAAATACTGCCTCTGAACAATGATACGAAAAATTTTAAAGTTGCTGTTAAGACTTTTTATTTAAATCTAGTTTTAATCTTTAATTACAAACGACATATTGTCATTTCAAAGATTTGTACATTTCATTCAAAATAGACTGTTTAGATTCATCATCCATGAATTTTGTTATCAAACGTGGAAAAACACTGGTTTTGTGCATAGAACCAGAAGGTTTCCTCGAACTGAAACTGTTTTTTATTTTAATTTATTTGGTAATTGTAAAGTCTGATGATTCAATAAATAAATAACAAAAGTTAATAAAATCATTCCACCCGATTATGAAGACTTGTTGAAAATAGTCAGCATAATGGAAACTTAGCAAGAAAATTCACAATTTGATTTCAAAATGATCGCACCAACCAGCAATCATCAAATTTCCCGACACCACAGCGGTGGTGTTCTTGCACGTGTCAACTTTCAAAAGTGCGATCTGTCTGTCTGTCTGTCTGTCTCGTGGTTAGTTTCGTTGGCGCCTACCATCATCACCCGCAACGTGTCCCGCCATTATTCAAAATTAATTATGTACATAATCACACGACACAGTCCTGAATAATTCAATTACTAATTAAAACAATTTTCCAAATGAGATTTAGACAAATTGTACTCTACTGAAACATTGCTAGCGAGAGAGAGTGTGGAAGTTAGTAGGTGCTGCCATGTTTAGTCATTATTAAACACACTGAGCCACCTCTTCCACCTTCTCGTGGAATCACGTCGCAAATCGCAAAGAGAGAGAGAGAGAAGAGATATGACAAAGTTTTGCGGGCCCCTGTTCCGGCGGCGACTGCGTTGGACTGACCAACCTGATATATGTGTGATTTGCCACTGCGGCCGGCCAGGTTCGAAATCAACTGCAACTGCCCCTCGGCAGTTAGGGGCCGATGGTAATTATTTAGATTAACAGTTGAACATTTATCTCAATTTTAGTACGGGCCATGGGAAAACTTTGGTTCGGTTCGGGGCATCGTCGTTCAGGCACGCTTAGGCCTTTTGGAGGGACGGAGGTAGAGAGGGAGGGTGATGAGATATCCACACAGGAGGTACTAAATTATGCCGGAGATTTAAACAAGCTCCGCAGGAGTTATCATCGCTATGTTGACCTAGGGTACACAGGACGAGAGCCGGCCGGAGAGGCCTAAATTGAAAGCAAACGGCACACGGATGTGACCGTTGGACGGTCAGTGTACCGTAGAAATGGGATCTCTTTATTTATGAAGATATTGTTTCAAAACCATATAAAACCTTTTTCGAATCTGTAATTTTAAAGTCAATATGAATAAACAATATAAATCAACTAAATTAGCGTAATATTCAGTTCCTCTCCGTTAGACGGTATTCTTAGACACTTGTACTAATCACCCCAATTCGATTCTTCCCCACTCTCCACAGGCTTCTTCTATTGGATAGAGATCGTCAATCTGGAAGAATGCGCAGCACGGCGTCGCCCCCACCAACCTATCGATCCAACGTCGGGAGTCTACTAAGGTAAGTATCTATCAAGTGACGGTGCTGGCTGCTACTACCTACTAAATGGGGCAGGTTCTGATCGGTTCGCTTCCAGGGAGATAGATGGATGGCGCGGCAAGATTGATGACAGTCCGCAGGGGATTGTAATGGCAAAGGCGAGAGCGAGTTTCTAATGTTTACTGCATAATTGATGAGAGTGTGGATTCCCCTGGAGGGGCCACTTCGAGACAAGGACGCGGTTTCAGCCTTTTAGGTCACACGGTCGAGCTGGGTGGGGGTGTGATTTGCGTAAATATGCACTTTGTTTGGACGATTTATCGCTCGATATAACACACATGGGTCTGTGGTTTACCGAGCGTCTCCATGGTTTGCTTTTCAATTTAATTTATGTATCATTTTGTTTTTTTTATCCTAAAGAAAAACGAAAATATTTAGAATTTATATTTTTGAGAATCAAAATTTAACTATTGTTGTTTCTTAATTTCAGGACAATTTATAGTCCAGCAAAGTCATGATTATTGCAATTTCATGATTAAACTAAGTAAGAGACGATTCAAGCTCAAAGGGTTGCCATGCTCAAAGCGAACTGTCAAACTTGGTGAGCGTTTTTCTCGAAACACCGAGTTGATTTACTGATGCCGCGATATCTCGAGATAAGAAGGACCAAGTTGGCTGAAATTTGTGAAGAAGACTCTTAAGCAGTGATGAAAATGAGTGATAAAAAAAACTATCATTTGATTTTCTCTGCACCAAAAAAATCCGAGAGTATAGCGACCACCACTATAGCTTGTGAGATCTCTTCTAGTGTTTCGTGATTCCCATTGATTTTCTCTCTACCACTCTACCCTTTTTCTTCGACTATGCGCTCTCACAGCTGAGTCTCCCAATCTCTCCGTAAACTGCAATGAAAAAAAAAGAAATTGGTGAATGTGCAAAAAAAATCTTTGGCCGAGTACTGAATTTTTGAATCGATTTAGATTTTTTTGAAATCCAAATATTGGTCGCAGTGTTGCAAAAGAGTGATAGAAAAGCTATCAATAGATTATCTCTGCACCAAAAATATCCGAGAGTATAGCGGCCGTCACTATAGCTTGTGAGATCTTTTCTTGTGCCTCGTGATTCCCAGCGATGCCATGAGAGAACGCGAGATGGCGATTAGCAGCCGACCACGCATCTTCAAACTCTATTGGTTTTGTCACGCTGTTGCTTCCAATTTCCTCGAGCTATGACGCATGAATATTCAGGCGAGATAATTGTAGTTGCTGAGAGCTGATATTTTGATATTTAACAACCCTGATTGGTCGCAAAAAACTTTCCACTTAATTTTTCGATGTAAAATTAAATTTGCAATCAAAAAGTACTTCAGTGAAATTTTGATAAAGTGCACCGTTTTCAAGTTAAAGCCTTTTTTTGTTTAACTTTTGAGCAGTTCTTTACGAAATCGATCTTTTTTTATTTATTTTAATTTTTGTATTTTTTTAATCCGGCTGAAACTTTTTTGGTGTCTTCGGTATGCCCAAAGAGGCCATTTTGCATTATTAGTTTGTCCATATAATTTTCCATAACGATTTAGCAGCTGTCCATACAAAAATGATACATGAAAATAAAAAAATCTGTATCTTTTGAATGATTTTTTTGATCGATTTGGTGTCTTGGGCAAAGTTGTAGGTATGGATAAGGACTACACTGAAAAAAATGATACAAGGTGAAATTTTTTTTTGGTGGTTTTTAGTTTCACATTTTGTCACTAAAACTTGATTTGCAAAAAAACAATATTTTTTTTCATTTTCTGATATGTTTCGGGGACATCAAATGCCAACTTTTCAGAAATTTGCAGAATGGGCAAAAAATCTTCGACCGAGTTATGATTTTTTTTAAATTAATACTGATTTTTCGATTTAAAATAGAATTTGCAATCAAAAAGTACTTCAGTGAATTTTTTGATTAACTGCACCGTTTTCAAGTTAAAACCATTTTTAGTTACCTTTTCTGAAAAAAAGTCGCAGTTTTCCATTTCTAAAAATTAGTGCCCATGTTTGCCCACTATTGAAAAAAAATATTTTTGAAAGGGTGAGAAAATTCTCTATCGAGGTTTTTGAGCGAAGATGGCGTTCGAATGGTGAACGTCCGAAATGTCAATATCGCGCAGTAGCACTAACATTCGAAGAAAATTGATAATCACTATAAAATATTCTGTATCAAATTCAATTTAACGAATTTCTTCACCAAAAGGAATCAGCATGTGCCGGTTGTTGCCTTCTTGAAGCCACTGAAAGAATTTTTGGTCTAAATCAAATGCGTTTGAAAATTTATGTAATTTTGTGGTACAATCATTGACGTCCTAGTTGGCAATCATTGATTAATGACGATTTCCATAACTTTGCAAGGAATTGGATAATCGTTACCAAAAGGAGCACTATTCTAAACAACTTGTAGAAGGAATTTTGTCAAAATATTGAAAGCTACGCAAAATTTATATCTTTGAATGAAAAATCATGGCAATGATGGAAGTCTTCACGTTAAAAGATGCATATTTTTGAATATTCATATTTCATTTTTGTATGGACAGCCTTCAAATTTGTATGGAAAATTATATGGACAAACTAATGATGCCAAATGGCTTCTTTGGGCATACCTAAGGCACCAAAAAAGTACCAGCTGGATTATACAAAATTAAAAATTAAAATAAAAAAGACCGATTTCGTTGAGAATTGCTAAGAATTTGTACAGCTTTGGCTTATATATTTAAAAAAAACCGCAAGAAACAGAATTACATTTTTGAAGAAAGGTTTGAAATATTTTACCATAATGCGCAATAATTTATTCCATGATTTGGGCTATTGCTTTTTTTGTTGCTTCCAAGTCATCCCACTTTAAAACAATTAATTAACCATCATTCTGCAACAATCTGCCACAAATGTCTCACACGTGTGCTGATCAAAACGTAATACACAATATGAATACAACATGCATTATGGTTTTGCGTGTCAGCCACGTGTTGTAGCCAACAGGCAGAAATATATATTTATCAAATTAAACAAGGAAAATTTAATTGCGTTGATCGGGATATTTAATGCTGATTGCATTTTTTAATATCGAAAATCATTTATGAGCGCTTTGAACTCGTTTTTATCGATATAGCAACAGTGTCGATTAAATTGTTTAAATTTCCTTTCAAGCAAGGGTCATCGACTGTTATATTCCAAACGCCAATATTTGCTTTTGAACCTCCCCCGCATCGAATCTGTGCCACATTGATTGCTCACTTTACCAGCCAGAACCCTTAAGCTAACCCCAACTAACCGCAACTCTGTTTGCCTACCTTCCACAGAATCCCCCTCACCTCACGGTACAATAGCAGCAGCAACAACAACGCCACCACCGGCAACAACCCGGCCACCGGCGGCAGCACGACCAGTCTGTTTGGCGGCATCAGTGGCATCATCAACGGCGCCATGGGCAGCAGCACCAACAGTCTCAACGGTTCCACCAGCCCGGACCAGCACCTCCACCTCCAGCTCCATCCGGATCCGAGTGGGGGTGGCGCCCCACCGCCCACCTACCGAACCATCGACCGGCGAAGCTCGTCCGGAACGCCGGACCCGGACCAGCAGGACCAGAAGTCAGACGACAATGCCGGAACCATAGCGACGACGACATCACCGCCACCGCCGCCGACTTCGGTTATTAAAATAGATGACAGTAAATCAACGCCTGCTGCTGGTGGTGACCACAACGTGGCCGGCGCCGGTACTGGATCCGCCGCCGTGGTGCTGAAACATAAACAACGAAATTCAATTACGCACGATTCAATTGAGGCCGACAGTGGAAGTAGTATTAAGCCGGACAAACCGAACCAGGACTTGGTTACGATTGTTACCATTTCCGGCACGCAACGCAGCAGCGGCAGTGAAGAAGGTGCGCTTCCTCCCGGGAAGGACGGACCGCTCTAGCCGGGTTAGAGTGGATACAAATAAAAATCGCATATTTTTAAATTTCGAAAAAAAAATCACACAAATATAAAAACAAACACAAAAATCGCCATGGAAGTCTAGTTTTCGCATATGAATATGTTTTTTTTTGTTGTTGTCCTCTTTTTGCCTTTAGTAGAAGAAGCGCGTGTTTTGGTTGTAAGCCGGCTTTGAGCGGGGAGGAAAAAAAGGGTTGTTGTTTTGTTGTGGAGGAGATTTATGCACGTGCCGGCGACTAGCTTTGGGGACGAAAAAAACGGGGATGGATTTTATGTTGCAAAACACTCGCGAGAGTCATTCAATGGCGCGTGCAGTGCACACAGAGCCTACAGCTTTGGGGCGATGTATTTGAATAATGGATGGGGATGCTGCTCTGGTTTGGTTGCGAGCAAGATATGTAGGTCAGTTTGTTGGAACCAGAGTGTCGCAAAATGTGTTGAGAAGTTTTCTAAAACTATGAAAAATGAAGCAGTTTAGAAGCGAGATTGTGTTTGTCACGTAGGATCAAGCGGCATTTTTATGGCGGACAGATATTTCCTTTTTGCGTTTTTAGCTGATATCAAAAGCTTGAAGCTCAACTTGGGAAAAAACTTCTAAATATCCCTAAATAATTAACAAAAATCGATCTCTCAATTTCAATAATCCATAACCGATAAATTTATATCTTGTGTTGGTAAATTCGATTTGTGTGATAGATTCAAAAAAATTGGAAATAATTTAGAAGTTACTGCATTTAAGTTGTTTTGTTCTAAAGACAAGTTTTTTTTCATTTTTTTATTTTTTGATCAACTTTATGGGTCATTCATAGATGTTTTGTCAGAAAGGCTTGATTAATTGTAATTTTTATTTAATTATTTTTTAAAACTTTGACTTTTCTGCGACCAAATTATTTGTCAAACTGGTTGCAATACTCTTTGTGGAAATAATTCTATTAACATGCAGTTTTCTGAAATAATACGCTCAGATGAATATTATTAGTATTTGCCTAGGAGTTCAGCAAATTATAAAAATTCTAATTTTTTAATTGGCTCAGTTTTTTATACCTACGTGTTTGATATGTCCAAAATGTTGAAAACTCTGCGATCGGTTCAATGATATTTCGAGGAATTATTGTTTTTGCAATTCTGTCGTGAAACTACTTACTTTTCCTGACGAAACACCCTCGTTTTCTAAAAAAAAAAATAATAAAATCGAATAAAACAACTTTTCAAAACCTATGCTGAAAAGTTTACCTTTCAGCTCTAAAATGTATGCTGAAAAGTTGAACTTTTCAGCAATTGTTTCGAAAAGTAATACTTTTCAACATTGTTTTGATTTAAACGGCGGATTGACTAAACACATGGACAAAACTTGACTTTTTTAGCATTTGTTTTTTTTTTTGTACGACAATTTAATTCATGGATTTTTTCAAACGAATTATTTCAAAGCATTTTTACTGTTGTGGCACTAATTTTAAAACCCTTTTCTGAAGAAAATCTTTAAAAATCATTCAAAAATTTAAAATTGAATATTCAATAAACCTTTGAATGTTTTTTTTTTTGTCAAAATGCTCCTTTTCCGAATCGTTGTTTTTTTAATTTCTTTCATATAAATATAATTTAAATCAGTGAATTTCATCGGCAAAAAATTTACCTTTTTATATTTTTTTTCTTTTGACATGCATAGTTGAATGAATCTTTCGATTATGAAAAATGGTTACATATTGAACCAACATTTTTAAAAATGTTTCTATGTTTTATCGGTTCCTTTATTCTGAAATCGAAGATTTGTGGAAAACGGAACTTTTAATCCAAATTTCGATTGCTAGTCAATGAACTTTCGTGAAAATTAAAGAAGATCAAAATTGACATTCCAAACTGACAGAAATGTGTCTTTTTTGATCTTTTGAAGAATTTTGGAGCCTTTTTAGATTTTTAAGATGATTTTTGTATAATAATGATACATATTATTTGCACGTTTCAACAAAATGTTAACACTATTGTAATTATCTGAGTAGGTGGTATTTATGGTGTGAATGATAATGAATCCAGAAATGTTGGAGAGAGTCGCTATTTATTTTTAGAAATCGGGCATATCTCTGCTTATATTAAACCAAAACTGATCATTTTTCGAGAGAACTTATTCTGCAAACTGTTCTTTACAATCTGATTGCTTCTAAAATGGAATTCTAATATGGGATATTGAAAAGGATTGAAATAGTAGTTTATGCAACAAGTTGCAAAAAGAGGATTTTTCAGCACTAGTCGTACATTTATCCAACGAGGTTCACCGAGTTGGATAAATACGAAGAGTGCTGAAAAAATCAAGTTTTGCAACGAGTTCCATACATCATTTTTTGCAATTCCAAAAAACACACACTGAGTGAAATTTTATGTCAAATTTTTATGTTTTTTGTCAATAAATCGTTTAAAAAATGTTGAAAAGTGTTACTTTTCGAAACAAGTGCTGAAAAGTTCAACTTTTTAGCACCCATTTGAGTGCTGAAAAGTAGAACTTTTCAGCATTTATTTTGAAAAGTGTTGCTATTCGATTCTGTTATTTTTGGTACAGAAAAGTAGGCTATTTCGTCGTTCAAGAATGACAGGAAAAGTAACTAGTTTCACGACGGAATTGCAAAAAAATATGTTTTGCAATTCCGTCGTGAAACTACTTACCTTTCCTGAAATTCTCTAACGATGAAACGGCCTTATAGAAAGTCTCTACCAAAAATAAAAGGTTTGAAAAGTCATACTTTTCAATACAAGTACTGAAAAGTTGAATTTGTCTGTACTTGCGTCGAAAAGTTTTAATTTTCAATACTGTTTTGAATTGAACGTGAATTGACTAAAAATACGTATATTTGACTTAAAATTCCATTCAAAAGGGGAATTTCGGAATTGCAAAAAATAAATGCAAAACTTGATTTTTTAAGTAAGTATTTGCTGCTTTGATTTCCGGATAGTTTTAAAGGAAGTTAGAAATTTGCTCAAAGAATGATGAAAAGTTTTATTTTTTTCAGAAATATCAATATATTTTTTTATTCCTCCCCTAAGCTACTATTTCCTATAACTATTAACGATTCCAAACAAAATTTGTCAAGATTTAAAACCAAATTATTTAAGAATTGGGTTCGTAAGTTCAACAATTTTAGGATAAGAAGACAACAACTTCCTTCGTTGCTGTGTACCCTTATGCTAAAGTTCAGAACCCTTCGATAATATTCTTAAAGTTAATGTTCAAAGAATCCGAAGGTTATTTTCGTTTCCAAAATGGAGCTCATTTTTACGAAGAAAATCGTAACTTTTTATCATCTACAAATACAATGACAAAATTGGTTTAAATATGTTTCATGACATTCAGATAATCGAACGACGAATACATTTTTTGTGTCCTTTTTAAGGCTGTTTATGTTTCAAATATGATTAAAAAAAATGCTCGAAAATAATTTACAAATTTTCAATCCAAGATGTGATAGTAATTTGATAAAATTTGAATTGAAACCTTTTTCCATTTGCAATACGATTTTTAAATGAAAAATTTAATTTTTATTATTATTTGAAAATAATACATAATGTTCTTTAAATGCATTTTCTTTGCTAAAACGCCAAAAATATTGACCAAATAAAGTCTGCTAGCCATTGAATGGGAGAGGAGTTTGAGCAATTCTCTACGAAATCGGTCTTTTTTCTTCAATTTTAATTTTTGTTTTTTTTAATCCGACTGAAACTTTTTTGGTGCCTTCGGTATGCCCAAAGAAGCCATTTTGCATCATTAGTTTGTCCATATAATTTTCCATACAAATTTGGCAGCTGTCCATACAAAATGATGTATGAAAAAAAATCTGTATCTTTTGAAGGAATTTTTGATCGATTTGGTGTCTTCGGCAAAGTTGTAGGTATGGATACGGACTACACTGGAAAAAATAATACACGGTAAAAAAATTGGTGATTTTTTATTTAACTTTATCACTAAAACTTGATTTACAAAAACACTATTTTTAATTTTTTTATTTTTGATATGTTTTAGAGGACATAAATGCCAACTTTTCAGAAATTTCCAGGTTGTGCAAAATCATTGACCGAGTTATGAATTTTTAATCAATACTGATTTTTCAAAATCGAAATTTTGGTCGTAAAATTTTTCAACTTCATTTTCGATAAAATCAAATTTGCAATCAAAAAGTACTGTAGTGAAATTTTGATAAAGTGCACCGTTTTCAAGTTATAGCCATATTTAAGTGACTTTTTGAAAATAGTCGCAGTTTTTATTTTTAAAATTAGTGCACATGTTTGCCCAGTTTTGAAAAAAATATTTTTGAAAAGCTGAGAAAATTCTCTATATTTTGCTTATTCGGACTTTGTTGATACGACCTTTAGTTGCTGAGATATTGCAATGCAAAGGTTTAAAAACAGGAAAATTGATGTTTTCTAAGTTTCACCCAAACAACCCACCATTTTCTATCGTCAATATCTCAGCAACTAATGGTCCGATTTTCAATGTTAATATATGAAACAATTGTGAAATTTTCCGATCTTTTCGAAAACAATATTTTCAAAATTTTCAAATCAAGACTAACATTTTAAAAGGGTGTAATATTGAATGTTTGGCCTTTTTGAAATGTTAGTCTTGATTTGAAAATGAAAATATTTTTTTCGAAAAGATCGGAAAATTTCACAAATGTTTCATATATTAACATTGAAAATCGGACCATTAGTTGCTAAGATATTGACGATAGAAAATGGTGGATTGTTTGGGTGAGACTTAGAAATCATCAATTTTCCTGTTTTTAAACCTTTGCATTGCAATATCTCAGCAACTAAAGGTCGTATCAACAAAGTCCGAATAAGCAAAATATAGAGAATTTTCTCAGCTTTTCAACAATATTTTTTTCAAAACTGGGCAAACATGTGCACTAATTTTAAAAAATGAAAAACTGCGACTATTTTCAAAAAAGTCACTTAAATATGGCTATAACTTGAAAACGGTGCACTTTATCAAAATTTCACTACAGTACTTTTTGATTGCAAATTTAATTTTACATCGAAAAATGAAGTTGAAAAATTTTTACGACCAAAATTTCGATTTTTTGAAAAAATCAGTATTGATTAAAAAATTCATAACTCGGTCAATGATTTTTTGCACAACCTGGAAATTTCTGAAAAGTTGGCATTTTATGTCCTCTAAAACATATCAAAAAATAAAAAAAATTAAAAATAGTGTTTTTTTGTAAATCAAGTTTTAGTGACAAAAAGTTAAATAAAAAAATCACCAAATTTTTTTTACCGTGTATTATTTTTTTCTAGTGTAGTCCGTATCCATACCTACAACTTTGCCGAAGACACCAAATCGATCAAAAAATTCCTTCAAAAGATACAGATTTTTGAATTTTCATACATCATTTTTGTATGGACAGCTGCCAAATTTGTATGGAAAATTATATGGACAAACTAATGATGCAAAATGGCTTCTTTGGGCATACCGAAGGCACCAAAAAAGTTTCAGTCGGATTAAAAAATACAAAAAAAATCGAATGACCGAAATCCTAGAGAACTGCTCTTTTTTTTCATAAATCTGCTCCTATCGTTGTCCCGTCACGCAAAGAAATGGCTGGCAGCAACTCAAATTTCAACCAATTTGATCAGTTCAAGGAGCAAAAGATTCGTTTTTCAATTTGTGATAATGTGTAGAAGAGCAAAACTTAAAAAAAATCATACTACCAAAACTGTAGCGATTGTCTTGGTGTGCCTTTTAAAAGTTTAGTTTTGCAATGTTGTTTCTGCTTTTATTTTGCCACTACAGCCAAAACACTGAAAAAACTTGGGTTTTTTTTGAAAACGGGACGAAGAATCGGTCAATTGGAATCTTCATTAAAAAAAACAACTTTTAAGCATGGATTTGCAATTCTTTCAAAAACCTATTTTTAATTTTTTTTACAAACTTAATTGTCCAAATAACGGCAGAGCAGAAAAGATGGTTTGTTGAATAGTATGCAAAAAATTCCGTTTTAATAGCCTAGGAATAATCCCAAACTGTAACTCCAAGTGCAGCCCATAATCCACAACAAAAACCAAATGAAAACTTCCCTTTATTCCGTGCTTGAACTCTGGTAAAACGCCAAAACACCGTCACCTAAAGAGAACCCGGGAAAAGGAAGCAAGCAAAAGGATAGTTTTTTTTAGCTTTTGTTTCCGCATTTTAGTCGTAAGTGTACACACCCACACCATGCTCCGTAAACGTGGATTTCTGTAGAATTGTATAGATATAAATATTTTAGTTGTGTAAGCAAAAAAAAAACCAAGAAGAATAAAGTGCAACGTGGCATACGCACGTGCTGCTCGCGCGCCAAAAAAGCCGCCGTTGAAAAGCGTGTGTGTGTGCGTACTTTCCGAATGTTTGCAAATGCAATAAACCAACGAACGAACCCCCGACGATCGAACAAAAAGTCATCTCAAAAGTGCACACAGTCCTGGAGCGGAAATAAATTAATTTTTAATTTAATATGTGCCTGAAACATGAAAATAATGTAAACAGTGAAAACCCACAATGTGAAAACTTTTCGACACACACACAGACTCACACAAACAAAGGAAAAAGCGCATAATCATAATGCATGGCAATGGGTGGCCGAATAAAGCTGCAAGCTAAAGTTTTGATTGCGGGGTTTTATTCGTTTTTAATAACTTTCATCGCCTGCGGCGAGTTCGTCAACAGAGAAAAAAAAGAAGTCAAAAGAAGAAAAAGTGCAGCGTTTTTGTAGCCCCAATTCGTTTATGGCACCCACACACACCACCTCCACCCAGAAAACCACTCCCCACGTCAGCCCTCAGTTTCAGCAAATGATGGTTTTTAATTTTATTAATTTTTAATCCTGTTTTCCACCCTGTTGGCGTGGAAAAGTCAAACAACGATCCGCCAACCAACCTTGCCGTTTTTTTTTCTCTCCTGGTGCAGGCAAATTTCCCTCTCCACGTTTTCTCATTAACGTTAAATTATGGCTTTTCATATTTTGACACATTTTCCCCACTAAAACTCACACACAGCTGCAGTCAAAGTCAGACACACGTTCCCACACATCCACAAATACACACACATGATGGTTCCAATCTGTTGTTTTAGGCTAGCGACAAAGAGAAAGAGAGACAAATTGTTTTCGTTTGTAGAGAGCTAGAATAGAGTTTAAGAGAGAGAGAAAAAAAATAGTCGGATTAAGATGGAAAACCTTGCATGGAAAATAAACCACACACCCCCACATTGTATGATAATAGAGAATGAGATAAGAGAAAAGGCGAGAAGTGAAAAAAGAAGCGAACCTGTATCATAAATGTTTTATTTTATATTTAACCAAAGAATGAGAGAGGATTAATAAAGAAGAGCTATCATATGAAAAATCATAAAAAAAATACAGTTGTTTTATTTGACTAAATCGCAAAAATCGTCCACCTTTTCCTCCAGGAACCATTGTTTGCCGTTGCATTCGAACAAGATTTGCATAAGTGATGACGTGCTAAAGTCGCCCGTTTTTTTTTTTTTTGCTGGCCTACGGGAAAAACACCAACCATGGTAAGGTGGATCCGACGACAATATTGACTCAAAACGGAAACGTATGCAAATATTTTGCGAATGTGTTCTGCCGGCTTGAAGACATTGTGAGTGAGAAAAATGGGGCAAGTTATAGTGATTTTTACGGCAAAAAAAATTGATATTTTCCGGCCTGCCAATCACAATTTTGATGAACCCACAAATGTGATATTTGGACAAATTATTTCAATTCTTTTTTTTTTTAAGTAATTGTAATAAAAGATTTAGAACGGTGTTAATAGATTGTTTTGGACACCAAATAATCAATAAGTACTATTTTCTAGGCTTGAGTTTACCATACACAGAAAAAAATCAATTCCCGTAATCGTGAATTAAGTTCACGAATGTGAGATCCACGAAGGAATTTATTCATGAGTATGGTGCATTTGCACCATAAACGTGAATATATTCCTTAGTGGTTCTCATAATCGTGAACTGACTTCACGGTTTCGAGAATTGTTTTTTTTCTGTGTAGTATGGCATTTGCGTCAACCTAGAGTTGCTTCTCCGTTATTGATCAGACCCTCCAAAAATTGATCCATGGACCACACAGATGAAATCATTAATAGACCCTTATCATGCTGATCAATACCGGCGCCTGCCAGGAACAGTGGTAAGACAAGGGGAAGCCGAAGACGATGACTCAGCACTTTTCCACTCTTGCACTAAAAAAAACAGATGGCAGCACGATGTAACGCCACGTTCCTATGTTAGTCCGATCCGGTCTAACCTAGAGGTTTGGTCGATAGCTCAATTCAGAAGTAGGAGTCGTCTCCCTGAGTCCTGTCTCGGTGGAGTCGCTGGTAAGCAGTTGGACTCACAATCCAAAGGTCGTCAGTTCGAATCCCGGGGTAGATGGAAGCTTAGATGTAAAAAGAGGTTTGCATTTGCCTCAACAATCAAGCCTTCGGACACCTAGTTTCGAGCAGAAATCGCAGAATCGAGAACGCCAAGGCAAAACTGTAGAGCCAATTATTTATTATTGTTGATATAAAACAAGCCTTACCCGAAAAACTTCGTCTTTTCCTTTTTTCGTTTGGTGACGTTTTTAGCTTTTTCCTTATAATCCTCCTATGATCAAAATTTGATTTTACACAACTTTTTCCATACAATCTACAGATTTTCCGGACCCGGTTCCAGAGTGGCCAAAGTGTCAATTAGTTAGCGTAAAAACCTTCCTCGGGCTTATACGAACCCAACGCAACAAAAAGCACCTCGATCCAACGCTCCGTAATGAACTGATTCGCGTTCGAACAAAACCGTCGAAATTTTTTATATATATTCATAGATTGAACATTGACTTGATGTAAAATTCTTTGTTTCCGTCAATTTCTTTTTTGTGTAGACATTATCAATGACAAAAAACCAATAATAAGCTTTTCTGGTCATATAAAAAAGTAAATAAAGAAATTAATTTATGACCAACTTATTTATACTGAACCACATTGCTTAAAGAGTTGTCATTGATTTAAATCCGCAGCATAACAATGTGGCCACCGGTTCCGGAAATCTATAAAAATAATCAGAGGTTGATGTGAGCTCACACTTAATTTTATATAAAATCTGTTTTCAGGGCATTAAAAAATACATTTCCATCTATAAACAAAACAAATTTGAAGACATTTGGTTGTATCTTTGCCGAGATATAGCTATTTGAAGTTAGCAGTTTCAAAAAACGGGTGCCACGATATCTTAACTCTGCCTTGACCAAATCGACTCAAAATTTTGGTGAACACTCGTTAAACCGGTCCTATGAGCATTACGAAGGCCGATATTCAAAAAACTTATTAAAAAAAAGATAAAAATACTTTTGTGTTTTCCATAGAAAAAATCGTCAGTCTTTGATTTTTGTATTTTTTAAAAAGCAAAATTACAAAATCGGCTTTCGTCATGCACACGGAATATGTCTTGAGAGTCTTCACTCCAAATTTTAGCCAATTTGGTTTATCCAATCTCGAGATATCGTGGCACCCGTAAATCTACTCGGTGTTTCGAGAAAAACGCTCAGAAGGTTTGACAGTCCGCTTTGCGCACAGCATAATGTTGAGCTTAAAATCGTCTCTAACTTAGTTTAATCATGTAATATCTTCACTAAACTTTCCGAAGCGATTTAAAATTATCTTTTTAGTAGATTCAATAATTTTTTTGTAACATGAATTTTGTGATTTTTTACATGTAGCATGTACCCGTTAATAGAAAACCTTCAGTTGTTGTTTTTTTGCTTTAGCAATGTTTTTGTTTCAAATTCATACATTCTTAATGTTTGAATTTAATTTTGATCATTTCTATATTGATGTTCTCAGAATCAATAAAGGCTGATGCCAACATTTTCAAAAGTTTTTGTCCCTCGGCTCTGGCCGGCCCGCCTTAAGTCATAGTCTAAACAAGCCATAGTCTAAACATTTGACTGAAAAAAGTTTTTTTTAAATGCGTTTTACACTAGTTCAGTATTTCAGCAATCATTAGTTTTCAATGTCTACGCCAGACACCTCTCCGAGCCCAGTCCAGTGAAGGAAGGGCAAGTGGACTGTGTAGGAACTACTTACTTCCGGATGGTGGATAGCGATCAGGTCGAGCGGGGTCACGATCAGTTGCCAACGTGGCGTTTATATGGAGAAAACCAGTTTTTTTTGGATTTTGATATTTATCAAATCCACGTTTCATGTTATATCAAAACCGGACTCATATTCGGATGCTCTGGAATGTGCTCTACAACTTTGCCCAAGAGAGTATGGTGCTAGCTTGCTCCTGAAAGAAGATATAGCGTCCTCAAAACTCGTCTAAAACGTGATTTTCGAGCAAAAAACACGTTTTAGACGAGTTTTGAACACGCTGTATCTTTTTTTAGGGGCAAGCTAGCACCATACTCTCTTGGGGAAAGTTGTAGAGGACATTTCAGAGCATCCGAATATGAGTCCGGTTTCGATATAGCATGAAACGTGGATTTGATAAATATCATAATTTAAAAAAATGGTTTTCCCCATACAAATTTATATGGAAAATTAAATAAAATTTGGACAACTTTATTTTTTCCATACAATTATATTACACCCTATTGACACATATGTCATTCATAAATCTCGTGTCTTTTTGGAATTTCCAGTGGTTTATGGATTGCCCCTCATATATTTTCCCAAAATTCAAAAAAATAGTAAGGACTATCTCTCATCAAAAATAAAACAACAGAGATACAACGTACGACTTTTATATTTATTTCATTATCTTCGACCTATGACAGTACAAGTTATTGCATGTTTTCGCACACTTCGCCGAGCTTGGTTGGTTACTTCTTGTTACATCGGGATACTTCAAAATAAATCTATCTGTTTAGTTTTTTTTTCTTCTGATCTTGTTTTCTTGCCAAGTCAATTTGATGTTTCTACAACTCTTGGTTTAAAATAATGCTAAAATAAAAACGTAATTTTTACATTTTATCACACACAAATTTTTTGGACAATTTTTCGCTACACCTAACAATTTTTCCAAAGAAGATTGTTTTCAAAACACTTGCAGTTTTGCTTTCTCTTTATACATGGTTTAACAGTTTTAGCCTTAAGTAAATAGAATTTGATCTCGCCTGTATTAATCTTCTTTCAATATTGTTTCTAAAGTAACAAACTTTCCGTGCTAAATATGTTTATTTTTTTCATTCTTGTTTCATGTTAAAGTTGCATTAACGTGAGTAACAAAATATATTTAAAGCATTTTTACTCTTCTTTCTGTACACATAAATATAACATAAAATATAAATTTTCTTTCCTTTTTTCCGCGCTGCTCACTTCAATCCCTCAAGCCTAGGAGTCATGTTTTCTTCGTCGGGAAAAGAAAATTCCTAGCTTGAAGCATTTTCCCATCTAATTCTTCTTCCTCTACGTCTACAACTAACCTGTAATAAATATTTCACTAGCAAGCGCGAGCACGCGGCGCGGACCACGCGGTGGAAATATTTCAACTAGAGCTTTCTCGGAAACATTTCTACCGCGTGCTTTGCACCGCTAAAGTTTCCTCTTTGCTGCTAGCAGCGCCAGTTTTTCTCTGTGCGGCCAAGATGCGCAAGACTCCAAAAGCTTCTCAATTTCTTTTTGCGGTGTGTGCTTGTGTGGCGAGCGCTTTTGCTCTCTCTCTCTCTCCCATTGTCTCTCTTTCTTTTATGCTTTAGCATGGTTTGCATTAGTAAATTATGTTATTCATTGTGTAATTAGAAGCACTGTTAGTTGAATTTAATGACTTTTTTGCGTATTTTTTTAAAATGTCATTCAAAAAAGCTCTAGATGCTGGTTTTTTCTTTCTTCGTGTAAATTTTTGGTTTCAAGTATATGTAATTTTAAAAAAATGATAATAAAAATTGCAAAATGTTCACGCTGCGGGGGCGCACTATTCCACACATACACACAATTACGAGTGTCCAGTTATTACGCTAGTAAATCGTTAAAAGGAAAATCAAGAAGTTATGTGCAACAGAACAGAGAGAGAATAAAGTAAAACTTAAAAACAACGTGGATGACCCTTTCATGTTCATTCTCCTGACTTCCGACTTGGGCTTAGCGGGCGTGGTTCTTGCAGAACGGACGGCCACCCTTCGCGAAGAAGCTCTGTCCTTCGAGGTTCTTTTTGCAGCTCTGGAATGATAGAAGGGAAATAAAATTAAGAATCTTTAGATTTGTTCGATTTTTTTGGGACATTTTCAAAATATATAGATTGTATTTTATCTGGTTACGACATATAAACATGTCTGCATAGTTTCGCAACATGTTTAATTTTTATTTTTTTATTCTTTAATAATTTTATTATTAAATTTATGAATTCCAAAATTTATTCATCCATAAAATTCTTAAATTTTTCAAAGCCGCCATTTTCACCGCTATCCTGTATAACAGAAAATCAGATAACCTTTGGAGTATTTTTGGAGTCATATTTTAGGTAAGCGACCCCAATTTTGAGAAAAATAAAACTTTTGTAATTCGATCATCTCACTCCGGACGAGATGTTAAAAACTTAATCGAGTAAGAACTGTTTCAAATCAAATTCCAAATCATCATTTTTTTTAATTTTAAAATTTAAGCATTTTTGAATATTGATTCAAACTTTTCTGCTGATCAACTTTCTCATTCAATTTGCTGTCATTAGTTTTTTGTGCTGATCAATTTTCTGTCATTTAACTTCCCTTTATTTTTTTTGCTTTTGCTTTTTTCTGCCTTTTAATTATTCTACCTTTTAATGTTTATGCATTTTAATCTTTTTTCTTCTCCAAAATTTTTCTGCCTTTTAATTTTTCAGCTTTTTTTCTGCCTTTCAATTTATTTGCTTGTAAATTTTTCTGCCTTTTAAGTTTTCTTACTTTCTTTTTTTCTGCCTTTTTTTTTAATTTAAAATTTCTGCCCTTTAATTTTATTTTTCTTATTTTTTCTGCCCTTTGCCTTTTAATTTTTCCGCTTATCATTTATCCTGCCTTTAGATTTTTCCGCCTTTTAATTTTTCTGACATTCTATGTTTCTGTCTTTGTATTCTTCTGCCTTTCTTATTTTACTGCTTTTCAATGCTTCTGTTCTTTAATTTTCAGCCTTTTAATTTAATCTGTCTTTCAATTTTTTGGCCTTTTAGTTTTTCTGCCATTGTTTTTCCTCTCTTTATTTTCTGGGTGTGGACTCTTTTTGCTGATTGACCATTTCTGGTTCTGTGAATTTTAGAATGTTATCAAATTTTAACCTTTATTTTCTATAATTTCATCGTCTTTGAATTTTAAGTTTTCATGTTTTTTATTATCAATCATATGAACCATTGAATTTTATAAACTTTTACTTGAGCTTAAACTTTCAAATGTTAACTATTTTGAATTTATTTGAATTTTTGATTTTTATAGTTTTGATTGAAAATTGTATTTTTGAGCTGTAAAATAAATTATTATTATTAATAATTCTGTTAACAAACAATCATTTTCAATTAATTTTCTGTTATTTGTTTTTTTCGCTGATATATTTTTTTGTAATTTAACTGCTTATTCTTTTTCTGCCTTTCAATTTTTCTGACTTTTTTTTCTGTATTTTAATGTTTTGCTGAATCATTTAAATGTTTTTAATTTTTTCTGCCCATTAATTTTATTTCTCGAAAATTTGTCGGCTTTTAAATTTTTCTGCCTTTTAGTTTTCTGACTTTATTATTTTTCTACCAATCTTTTTTTTAAAATCCTGCAATTTTCGTCTTTGATTTTTTGTAATTATATTTTTGTATTATTCATTCTTTAAACTTTTGGATTTTTGAACATGATTTTAAGCTTGAACTTATTATTTGATTTTATTTGAATTTTTGAATTTTGATTTATATTTTTCTTTTTGAAATATAAATTTTTAGTTATTCTGCTAGCTAAATTTTCTGCCGTTTAATTTTTTTGCTGAACAGCTTTCTCATTTAATTCTGTTTTTTTTTCTGCAGATCAATGTTTGGCCATAAAACTTTTTTGCCTTCCTATTTTTAATTTTTCTGTATTAATTGTTTTGTCTTTCAATCTCCTTTAATCTGCTTTCTATTTTTTCTGCATTTTAATTATTTTCCTTTTATTTTAATATGTTTTAAAAATTTTCTGCGTTTTTATTTCATCAACCTTTTAATTTATCTGTCTTTTGATTTGTCTGCCGTTTTATTTGCCTTTTATTTTTTCGGCTTTCAAATTTGTCTGCCTTCAAATTTTTCTGCCTTTACATTTTTTTGTCATTCTGCCTTTTATTTTTTTTTGTTCTTTTATGTTACTGCCTTTTTATTTTTTCTTGTTTTGATTTTCCTGCCTTTGTGTTTTTCTGCGTTTAATTTTTTCTACCTTTAATTTTTTCTGCCTTTTAATTTTTCTTCTATTGAATGTATATGCCTAGGCTTAGTGATTTTTCACGCTCGAACATAGCAAATTTCACGGGGTCCTCAATTTCAAAACACTAAATTTCACGCAAATTTCGCGGAACTTGAAAAATGTTGAAATAACTTTGAAAATCCTATGTTTAAATCACAGAAACTACTGTTTATGCTTCATTATATATTATTCTTCATTAAACTAAAAAACAACTTCACTAAATTTGAATGCGACACAAAAAAAAGATCTCCTAACTTTCAAAAACAAAAAAAATCCTCTTGGTTTATGGATGGGCTCAAAACAAAATGTAGGGCACGCGTATTCTCATTTACTGAACTGATCTTTTAATATTCGACTAATAAAGCTAAAATGTTATCGCTAATTTGCTTCTGTTATATCATTTCACATTCTATTGAATTTCAAAGCAAGATTTAACAATCTTGTCCAGTCAAAATTAGTAAAATAAATTAAACTTTCTGCGACATTTAGCCCATTTAACATATTTTTTTAGGATTTTAGCTCGTTTTTCAAAAACTAAATTTAAAATAAATTTGCAAAAACAATATAATTTTCAACAAAATCAGTTATTTTTATCCTGAATGAGAAAAGATAACAAAAAAGTAGTGTTTTTTTAACATTCACGGGAATCATCCACCTAAATAAACAAATACCGTTAAAATTAAACAGGCCAAAAAATATTTGATAAGTTTTTGAAATGTGATTCCAAAGATAGAAAATACGCTTTATTATATTTTAAATAAAACAAAGCTTGATTTTTTAATTTCTTTCCAAACTATACCTTTCAAATACAATAGCAGTATAATTTTTAATACAGCGAATGAAAATATTACTAAATTTAGTTAGTTTCTAAAACATATTCAAAAATCTGAACATTTCTTCAAATGGTTCATATCAACTTGACATAAATATATATTCAAGCATTTTAATTGAAAACTAATAAAATAATATAAAATTAAATAGTCTTTTGGATGATATATTTACTAAGCTGTTATTTAAAAAAAAAAATGATTTAAGAAAATTGATAAATTTCTCGAATTCCACGCCGTCTACGAAATCGTCAAAAATCTTTAACCCTATATTAGTAATTAGACCAGTGTATTCACTCGCTTGATTCTTTAGTAGTTCATAAGATTATTTTTATTCATTTTTGAGTTTGATGAATTATTTTGAGAAAAATCGATACGTTTTCACACAAACATAAAATTTCACGGGATTTCGCGGCAAAAGCCAAATTTCGCGGATTTCACGCTATCCGCGAAATCGTGAAATTTCACTAACCCTATATATGCCTTTTGATTTTTTACCTCTTTATTTTCTGCTTGTGGACCCTTTCTGCCAAATGACTTTCTCTGCAATTCAGTTTTCTACCGGATGAAACCTTCTACCATTTAGCATTGTGCCGAGCGGTTCCCGGCGATTGACCCAACAACGATAATTTTACACAAAATACTCAAAATAAAAGCGCCTATACTTACGGTGCAGTTGAAGCACTGACTGTGGTAGTTGTTGTTCAGCGCCTCCACCCACTTGTCGCCGGCCTCGACGGGGAATCCGCAGGCGAAGCACTTGGTCGTGAACAGCTCGTTCCAGTCGGTCTCGCAGTACGGGTCACCCTCCTCCAGGAAGAACGGGCTGTTGCCGAACTGCTTGCCGCAGTAGGTGCACTTGAAGCACTCCGGGTGGAACTGCTTGCCGATGGCGTTGAGGCAGTCGCCCTGTTTAAAGAGAAATTTGAGTTTCTGTGCGATTTCGTACGAATAGTCACGAAACAAACCTTCACGCGGGCGTTGCACTTGCTGCAGACCGGGGCCAGGAACTCCTCGAAGCAGTACTCGCAGTACAGGTCACCCTTCTCCTCGACGAAACCGATGTCGGCCAGCGGGCGCTTGCAGTTGCCGTTGTGGCAGATGAAGTGATCCGGGCACCAGATGCGACCCAGAGCGGTGATGAATGGTCCTCTGTGAAGGGCGCAAGCGTAATCAGGGTTAGACGAGGTCTCAGCAATAAGATTTGTAAGGAAATCAAGCGAGGTTAGACCAAACAGCAAACAGCGGTACTCACGTCGTGATCTTGTGGTTACACTTGTTACAAATGGGCACCTTGTTGACCGCAGTCAGCGGTGTAACCGCTTCTTCGGAGGGCTTTTTCGCAGCGGACTCTTCCGCGATCGTCGACGTCGTCTGGCTGCTGTTGTTGTTGTTATTTTTCTCCACATAGGAACGTCTATCACGCGCATGCGAGGTTAGTTCGGAACTTACTTTGCGTCGGTTGGACAGCTGGGCGAGGGTTTCCTCCAACCCGTTACCATTGCCGTTGTGATTGTTGTGCTTGGGTCGCAACACCACATTGTTTACGTGGATGTTGGAGATATTGTTGTTGGGTATTACGGGTTGTGGTTTGAGATCTTTGTGAGGTTGCTGGAAGGGAGCGTTTGCTTTGGGCATTGGAGGAGGAGCTGGGACTGAGGAGTCACACATGTCTATGATACGGGACATTGGGTGGGACGGGTTGAGGAGTCGTTTGTGGAGAGTGTCACCTCCGTTACTGAGGAGATTCTCCTTGTTCTTCAGTCGAACCTGTTCCTGTTGTTGCTGAACCGGCGTGCTCTCATGCTTCTTAAGCCGGGCTTCAAGCATTTCTTTGAGTACGTTGGAAGCCTGCTTGCGGTAGTCACTGTTACCGTTGATGGAGGCAAGCTTGCTTACCGAGCTGTCCAGCAGAGTGGTGGCCGCTCCCGGAGCAAATGACGGAGCCGTCTGCTTAACCGGAGACTTTTTCTGGAAGATCGTTTCTGCGAGCGAGAGAGTTAGTCAAACGGTTAGCGTTAGCAAACAAAACAATGCGTGGGGTTAGGCGGTTTTAAATCAAAACAAACAACACTCAAAAAAAAACACACAAATCAACACATCGTTCGGGTGGACCTCACACCTGATTTGCTGACTGCAGCAGCCACACAGTGGGACACGACCGCCCGGGGCAACGGCCTTGTTCATGACGCCACGGCCGCGGGTCGGCGCGGTCGTCTGGCATGCCGCGCGGCCCTTGTTGAACGCTGCGGAACCTGCGCTCGGAACAGGTGGTCGGTCAGAATACTTGAAATGACTGTCGGTACCGCTGTCGAGGGTGATGTTACTGAAGCCAATCGTGCTGTTGTTGATGGCGTTGGCGTTCGTGTTGTTGTTAATGGAAGACCTACGTCCATTGGAGAAAGCGACCTGCTGCTGCTGCTGTTGCTGTGCAGCAGCAGGAGGAGGAGCGGCAGCTGGGACTGCCTGCTTCATCGGGGCAACCGATGCCACGGAAGGTTGTTGGTGGTTAGAGTTAGACGAGATGGATGGAAGCTCGGGTGGCCACGACTGAACTGGTTCCGGTTCCTCCCTCTGTGTTTCTAGCGGAGGGTGCGAACCGGCACCCGTCATGAACTCATTGAATTGAGCCTTGAAGCCGGAAGTTGGGGTAGGGGATCGGGGCGGTTGGATGTTGAGGATGCTCGCTTTGCGAGCACTCACCGTTGGGAATTTATCGCCAATGACTTCGGGCTTTCTGGTTGAGGGTGGGAACAAGGGGACAGACGGTTGAGAGGTTTGCTGGGGAAAGAGTTGGGCGGCTGGTTGCGTTTCCGGCTTGACGTTCGCAGTTGGGAACATGGGAGCTGACGGTTGAGACGAGTGCTGGGGGAAGAATTGGGCCGTAGATTGCGGTTCGGATGGCTGGGTCGCTTCAATCGGAGCTGCTTCCGACATCTGCGGAGGGATGTTCAGTGCATCGTCTTGGCCCGAGAACCTTCGGGTCTGCTGAGCGACGAAACCTTTCTGGGGGACTTCGTCTTCCTTGATTTTGGACGAGAACTTTGCAATCTCCACCGTTCTAGCTTCCTGAGTGTGTTCGTGCTCCTCAACGATTCGGGTGCGCTTCTGGATCAAAGCGTTTCCTACCTGGCTGGCGCTGTTGATGGTTCTTTCGGATGAAGCCTGCTCCCTCAGTGCACTCTCCTGGGAGCGAGTTTGAACGGTCGTGTTGCCTTGCGTTTCGGTGCGAACGGCCACCGGTTGCTCCTGGTAGTGGACGCTTCGTTGCTGCTGGGCGTACCCGGTGTAGCCAGGACCCATACCATGCTGCTGTTGCTGCATCTTCTGCTTGATGTCCACCGGAACATGGTCGCTGTGAGCGTACCACGGAGTTCCTTGCAGCTTACCCATGGAAAGATAAAGTCCCGACTCGACCGGGATGTTATCTCGCGAGGGCGGAACTGCCGGTTTCAGTGGATTCGGCGGAGGGCCGAAAGCGGGAGATTTGCGACATTGCTTCAACGGGGTGTTACGCCCGTCGAAGGACTTGGATTCGGCAAAGTACTCCTCGAAGCCCAGCTGGTGCTGGTAGTACGGAATCGTGGTCGAGTGCTTGCTCAGAATCAACGACGGTGTAAACGACTGACCGCGGTCAAATACGACGCCCTTGGCCTGCAGGCGCCCGTGCGCATTGTTAAAGTGTGCCAACTCGGCGTCATCTTCTGGAACCGCGGTCGGCAGCTGCGCCACTGGGATAGTACGGTTGTGAATGGTTGTGAACGGATTGGTTTTCTTCAACTGTACTTGGTCTCTAATATCTACAGCGTTGCATCGTGCGATAGGCTTAGCGAGATGGGACTGAGAATGAGTATCTACAAATGCCAACGGGACGTTCTGGCGCAGTTCTTCGGGTTCCGGTGTGCGTGGTGGATTTTGCGATGGCAGCTCGAACCACTTGCGCTGGTAGGTTGGAATTTCCGCCGGTTGGTTAAGCGGTGACTTGGCGTTTTCACGCTTTGGAGCGAGCGAATAGTGACCTGCTCCGGCGTCCTTTCTCGGATAGGAGGAAGCTTTTCTTTGGCTTCTCCGGCTCCGGTTCGGGTTCTGGTTGTGGTGGTTCCTCAACCTGTTCCGGTTCGGGTTCGGGTTCCGGCTCCGGAACGCGGATTTCCGGAATGATCGGCTTGAACGGTACCGGCGTACGATTACCGCCTACACTGGCAAACGCCGAGAAGTTTTTGTCGGATCCGTCTGGATCGAGGGCTGCTCCTGGAGCAGCTTCTGATACATTTCGGAACGCTCAAACTTGACTTCCTTGAACGGTGTATAGGGCCGCTCCGAGACGGTTGCCAGTGCATCGGTCATCGAGATGCGCCCGCTCGATACGGGCATGTTCTCCATCTGCGAAGGGATCTCCGTGCCGAAGGTCTGAAACGGAGTATAAGGGGCTGTGGTTAACGCTTCCAGGAAGGGCGAAACGCGAAAGGATGAGATCTTGTCGTTCCGAATCGGTTCCATCGAGGGTTTGAAGGTTGGGACGTACGGAGCGGATTCTTCGGGGAGTGGAACTACCGGAGCGGGAAGATACGTGGGAATCGCTCCGCCTTAGTAGTGGAAGAGGCAAGCACCTTCGCCATTACGGCACCTTTTCGTGGAATTTCCAACGGAGGGTGCGGAATGCTGGGGTATGGTTCGGGTTCCGGTTCCTCTTTTTTACCCATGCGACGCTCGAGGGCGTCGACCTGTCGCCTTAGCGCTTCCAATTGACGGATCTTGGATTCCTCCTTTTCGCGAATGTACGCTTCGTTGCGTGATTTCATGAAATTTGCCTCTTCAATTTGCTCCTGGGTAAGACGAACCGGATCGTTCGGGGCAATGCACAGCATTTGAACGAGCTTGCTCTGCCACTGCTTCGGTACGGGATTGGGAACAATTTGCCGGGGCAACTCTTTGGCCGGCTTGGCGGAATCAATCGCCGGCAGCTGGTAGTGTGGTATCGTGTACTCTTCGGCAACCTCCTGGATTTCGTTGCGTAGCCGTTCGGCGGCCTCGCTAGCCTCTTGCTCCGCCTTGAGGAACCGCTCCAGCTCCTTCCGGTACTCGACAAACTCGACCCGTTTCTGCGCCTTGGTCGGCTCCTTGGGCGGCTCGACGACGATCGGCTCCGGTTCCACGGAAGGCTCGACCGACGGTTCAACCGATTCGGGTTCCATCGGTGGATCTCGGAACACGAAATGTGTGTACGATGCGTCCGACATGGCGCCGGTACTTGCCTGGGTACTTCGCTGACCCGATCCGAACGGGTAGTCCATCTCGATTACCGGCGTGTCGTAGTACGTGACGATCGGTTGCGACGTCTGGGTCGAGTACATTCGATACTCTTCGGAGGATGCCGAAGTCGAGGTGGTCATGGTGTACGTGTCGTAGCTCTCCTCTTCCTGCTGGGATTGCTGCTCGTGAGCACTACTTCTTCTCCTGCTCAGTTCGGGCGCCGATTTGCTCTGTACGCTCTTGGCTACACAGATCGGCTCTTCTACCTCCTGCTGCTCCTGCTCCTCTTCCGGTTGCTGCTGCTCCTTCTTGGGCGGTGATTTGCTCTTCTCCTTGGGCGGCGGAGGCACGTACACGAGCGGCTTCACGACCACGCGTTGCGTTTCCGGGGGTGGGACATAGAGTGGGGTCGCGATGGGAACTTTCTCGTCCTCGACGCGCTTCGGGGGCCAAGCAAAGGGAGGAATGGGAGATTCGGCCGGTACCTGTTGTGCGTCACCGTCGTCTTCTTCGTCGCCGTACAACTCCGGATCCAGATAGTGGGCGTACGCGCCTTCTCGGGTGGGGAGGACAAAACGCGCAGAAGAGGGGGGAGGATGGTCAGTGTTAGCAGGCGTAGCGTAGGTTAGGAATAGAAAGCAGAGAGAGAGAGAGAAGAGAAGCGAAGCATGATTAGAGAAGCGTTACTTTGCGTGCAATTTGATGAGATTAGCGGCGTTCTTGGTGCAGCCTAGTATAGTCGCGGTTCACTAGATAGTAGTAGAAAGTAACTCGAGATGATGTTGACGGTGCAAGTGGTGACATTTAGCGCGACTAGCGTTTCGGTATCGTGTACAGCAAGCGGCTAAATATCGTACCTCTAAAATTAAATTTAGGTGGATGAACTGACTTTTTATTGTAAAAGTAGGTTTTTCCTGTGTGACGGTTGATCGTGGTTTTAAATGGGTTGCGAAGTTGTTGTTGTTGGAGTTGTTGTTGATGTCGAAGGTAGATTTACAGTGTCGATGGGGGAGATATTCAAAGTAAAATCATTCAAAGAATATGAAATAAATGGGAAGAAATGATCATCTTACGACTAGCTAACAAAATAAGGGGTAAAACAAATTAAAAGTATGTATTTTTGAGTGTTGTTGGTGAGAGGTTGAAAAGTGAGGCTAGAGAACCAAGTAATCGGGGCTTGACTTAGTATGAACCGATCGCAAATGAGTAACAACCTTGTGGAGTTGGCACAGCGGCAGCAGGCGCGGCGGCAGGAGCCACGGCAGCTGGGGCTGGGGCCGGAGCCGGAGCCTGAACGGCCGGAGCGGCGGCGGCCTGAGGGGCCGGAGGATAGCTTGCTGGCTGGGGAGCCGCGGCAGCTGGGGCCGGAGCCTGGCCAGTGATGGCCGCCGAGAACGGCGTTGGAACGCTTCCGGCCACTGGCGGGAAGGACGACGGTGGCTGAACCAGCGGGCTCGGAGCGGCTCCGAACGGTTTCGGAGTGATGTTGTTCTGGTTCTGTGAGGGGAGGGGAAGGAGAAGAAGAAGAAATTGGAAACGAACGGTTAGTGTCGTCGTTTGTGATTTTTTGGCGCCAACAGGCTGGCGTCATGAACCTGTCGTCGCGAATGCGTTGACGAGGGTATTTTTTTTTTTTATTTTTTTTTTTCTACGGTGATTGTGGTAAAAATAAATCGTTAGAGACGAACAGTCCTGCGTAACCGTTTGTTGACGCGTTCGCTGTGAGTTGTAAGCTATTTGCGGTAATTAGTTGCAAAAAATGTCTTTCTCAAACAAATAACAGCTGGTGGAGCATGCACTTACCGTATCTCATTTTGAGAGCAAATTTATAATTTACTACTGATTCATGTTACATGGTAAATGAAATTGAACATTGTGTAATGCTAATTAATTCATTTTTGTGATTTTTGTGTGTCAAGAATTTGGATTCGCCAATTATGGGTGATTCCATCTCGATCGTGTACTAAAAAGTGCAATATTGAAATCAAAATTTTCTGATCGATATCACAAACGATAAAATGTTTCAGCAATAAGAAAAAAACTCACTTTGCTTGAATGCACCAAGTCAAAGTCACAGCGGTTTTAGAAATCCGATATCCGGCCACAGTCTGATGATTACTAATGACACATCACGTGCGGTACTGCGTTCGGAAATCGATCCCGATCCCTCAGCTGATCAACAAGTTGCTCGTGCTGTCACGTGTGCCGCGTGATTAATTCTGCTCCTCAAAATAAAAAGCTTTGTCTAATTGTGAGCAGCAATCTTTCATCGCTCAGCAATCCCAACTATTTCGCCCATCGTAAGTCGTGCATCAACATCTGCTGCAGCAGCTTCAGTCTCTTCGAAAAATCTTCTAGACCATGTCGCGCTCGAATGTCAACGATCTGTTCTAAATAAAACCAATTATATTTTTATTTTTCCACACCCACCGCACCCCCAAGCCGGCGGTCTGGTGGGTTGACCCAGTGCCGGCGATCAGATCGATCTCGATTTCGATGCCGGTCAACGGCAAGCCAGCCTGACGGTTAGCCCACATAGTTTTGCGCGTTCTTTCGGAGGCGGCGACGACGACGGCGAGCTGTCGATCGTCGTCAGTCACAGCAGCCAGTCGTGCCGACAGGGAGGAATCTTTGACGGAGTCTGTCGACTTGGGCGGACGCACTTCCTCACCGGTTACGGCCCTGGGATGGTTCCAAGGAGGCCACGAAGACGCACAGTGAGCATGAATCTGGTCAAAGAATCGAGATTTTTGTAAAATCTATCATTATAATGAATTATGTTTCAAAATTGAAACCTTATTTTTCAAATTGATTATTTAAAGTTAGTCGATCAGAAGAAGAGACTCATATTATCAATCTGGATGACATTTGCAGGAGTTATTTTGCAAAAATATAACTAGTATTTGGGCCAACTATGAGTCCGTTGAATCAAGAGAAAATGGATACAAACCGATCCTGAATTTGAAAACTTTATCAATCCAACACTAAGCAAATTTATGAAACGTCTTGAAAGAATGAAAAAAAAAGAATACAAAAAGGAAGTTTTTTTGTTGCAAATCGAGAGGTATTAAAAATTAAGAGTTCTTGAAGAGCACATTTAGGCGAGATCGCACTTTGCTTTTTGAGGTTCAGAGAAAAACGTGTTTTTGACCTTGCATAAACAAAACAATAGTATGTAAATAATAACAAACGCGTTTTGTTTGGCTGACCGCACTGTGCAGTGTCTCAAAGTTTGGTTGCAAGATTCCCGAGTAACAATCAAAAATATATACAGAAGGGGAAATATACAAATTTCAAGGCTTATAAGCGGTCGTGTTTGAATGATGCTGGATAATCTGGATAACCAAGTACACCAACGAGTAGAGCAACTTTTTGTTAAAATTTCTGATTATGTTCACTTTTACTAAAAGTTATTCTATTCCTTTTACAAGCATTTTAAAAAACAATTCCAAAGGTATTCTAATCCAGGCCTGCCCAACGTCCGGCCCGCGGGCCGGATCCGGCCCGTAAAGCCATTTCTTCCGGCCCGCAACGGCTTTTCAAAATAATTCTATGACCGGCCCTCAACTCAAGGCTGTTCATGAAATATTCAACTAATAAAATGAGTGTATAAATTAAAAAAAGTGTTTTAACTAAAATTAAATAAGAAACATTATGTTTGTTTTTTTTTGCATTTGCAAAAAAATGTTGCTGTTCCAACATTTATTTGAATTTTGTTTTTTGTTTTTCAAAATCTAACATTCTTTATAATTGAAATTAATTCTTATCATTTTTATATTAAGTATTAAATTAATTCTTATCATTTTTATATTAAATATTAAACTGAAAAATGGCACAGGAAAACTAAATTATCCAATTCGTTGAAATATAGATTTATTGTCAAAAAATGTATAAAAAGACACTAAATTAAAACTTCTTTCAGTTTTTACTCTCTTTACTACAAATTGATGCTTTTCTGTTTTGAAGAACATGATTCAAATTTATTATTTAATAAATGAGTAAGCAAAAATATTGGAATTTTGAGAACAACCGTTAAAAAGCAAATAATTCATACTGAAAAAAAGATTCATTTCATTTATGAACAAAAACATATCAAAATGAGTCAATAAATCAGGGAACAAAACTTTATTTTTTTTTCATAAATTTCAATAGTTTACTGAGAAGTAACGAATTTTAAACTATTCAATATACATTTTTCAACATTTTTAAAACCATTTTGAAATATTTTGTTATAAATTTGATCAACAACGTAAAAAGTGTTTTTGTTTGTAAGGTGATTAATCCAAATTAAGTTTTAATAAATTTTATCATGCCTCATTGATTTTTGAAATATCTTGTTGTGTTGGAGAAATTAAGCTTTTGAAAAATTTGCAACGACCAATGAATTTTTGATATTTTGACACATTTTTTACAGATATTTTTTTTCCTAAAACCAAGAATCTTATTTGCAATACTAGTTTATTGATTTGTTTACTTTAAAAGAACCTTTTCAAAATTATATTATGAAAAAATATTGTCTTCTTTTTCAACTTTTGTCAAACATTAGTTCCGGCCCGCCATTTCATCAGAAAAATCAGATCTGGCCCGCAGGGCCAAAGGTTGGGAACCCCTGGTTTATAGCCTAAATAGTCTTTTGGAGCTTTAATTGAGCATCAAATTTTCCATATGACGAAGATAGGTGTTTAACTAGAAAGGGTATGTTTCCACTAATCGGGCAATTGTCCAGTTGTCGCACTTGCAGTGTTTGACAAGCACGATCAGATCGCAATTACTGTCATATGAAGAGTGACAAGATTGCACGGAGTTTTTATTGTTTTGATAAATATCTCAGGATTGGAATCGAATTTTGGGGATCTGTGAAGGTCAAAAGGTGAAGTAATGAAAGCTGTATAAAATTTCAACCTTGTTTTGCCCAAACACCCAAAATTATTTGCACTAGCTACTAATAGTTCTCAAGTTGTTTCAAAAATTTGTCACTTGCCTAAATGACATAAAAGTTCACAGCCTCTAAGTTGTTGATAAGGTCCAGTTTGTGACGATACATTTCCTTTACTAATAAATGATTCCATTGAACTTTAATTGTGTTATCGAATGATTTGAAGAAGATAAAAGAAACTGCCCAGTGAAACTCTTTAAGGTGATAATTTGAACATGAAAAATCACTAAGGGTAGTGAAAATTCTTCAATCACTAATCCATACAAAATACAAAATTATGTTCCATTGATTTTTGAGATTTATACAAATTAAAGGAATTTAACCAAAAACAAAGTGTTGAACATTGTTCCAATACTAGCAAAACTGAACAGTTTGTTCGTGGTTCCTAATTACATTGACGCTTGTTCGCAATTTTGGGAACTCATTTTGCTCCCTGTAACTTTAAGGTACCGTCAATAAGGGTGACCTGAGGCCAACAAACGAAATTCGTCTTGTAGTTTTTTTATAGCAATAACATTTTACTATGTTTTTCATCAAAGTTATTCCAGATAGTTTACCAACTTTTCTAACTGTATTAAAAAGTTTGATGACAAGCCCAATCTAAACTTTAACAATCCCGTGTAAAAAAATCAAGTTGTTAAAAAGTTAAAGTTAATTGATAGAAGTGATAAGATGCAACGATAGAAAAAGGTACTTTACAAGCTTTATTATTAAACTTATACAGGGGACCATCCATTAACCACGTGGACAGTTTAGGGGGGGGGGGGGGGTATGGCGATTGTCCACGATCCATATAAAAAAGTTTTTTTTGTATGGACAATTGTCCACGAGGGGGAAAGTGTCCACGTGGTTTATGGATGGTCCCCAGCTGATATATGAAAGGTCAATTAAAACTCAATTTGTTCAAATGATATTCCAGCGAGTTTGATTGTCAAAAAAAGTTATACATAGATAATGTTAAACAACAAATGATTCAACAAAATTGTTACAGTGGTCAAATTAAATCAGCTGACCATAGTGATCTGTTCTTCAAAAATCAAATCAAATCAAATTATTCGTTCTACAGCATTGCCTTGGCGTTCTCGATTGCGAGATTCCTACTCGAAACTAGGTGTCCGATGGCTTGATTGTTGAGGCAATTGCAAACCTCTTTTTACACCTTAGCTTCCATTCACCCCGGGATCCGAACTGACGACCTTTGGATTGTTAGTCCAACTGCCTACCAGCGACTCCACCGAGGCAGTACCCAGGGAGACGACTCCTACACCTGGATTGAGCTAACGACCTCACCTCTAGGTTAGACCGGAGCCAACATTTACTTCCCCGTCCGACGGAAGGCGTGTTCAGACAAATCTCGTCTCGAAAAATGTCACCGGGACCGTCTGGGATCGAACCCAAGCCGACTGGGTGAGAGGCAACCACGCTTACCCCTACACCACGGTTCCCGGTAATCGGTGATTATTTTTTGATAATTTTAGTTGACTTTACTGCCTTGTTCGCATAAATGTCCTATATGCAATTGTAATCAATTTTGAGTTGATGATGCAGTTTGGATGGCGAAAATTATATACATTTAAATTGAATTGGGACAACTTTTCTATAGAATTCTATAAGAAAGGAAAACTTGTCAGAATTATAAAGTTTTCTTAGCTTAAAACACTTTTCTGTACTCATGTTATGAATATAATTTTCAAAAAAAAAAAAATTGGCCACGATGCTTCCCCACTATCCTCGGACACGAAGGCGATCGTGTGGCCACCGAAGGATGGACAATGAACCGCGTGCCGTAACATTGTAACACGTTCGAACGGATATGTTGTCTCGCGATCAACATTCCGTTGGTCCCCTGCCAAGTGTCTTCACTCACTCGTGGGTGAAAATATCCCCACACACTTCACCACGCACAATCCTTGAGCAATGGTTATGTAAAAGCCCCCCTCCCAACACGGGGAAGTTACACCCGTCGAAGGTCTTCCTTGCCCCGTTAGTGTCCTTAGCGCAATGCGTTATGCGACCTACCTTGTAGCGGGAACCTGCACCTCCCGGCGGAAACACACTCCGGATCACGGCCCCACCGATGGTTTTGTACAGAAAGCCGTAGTCGTTTGTCGTAATGTCCCCGTTGGAGCCAGCAGCGGCGGCCCCGGCAGAGTCCGTTGAGTCGGCCGTTGGATCCGCAACGGCCAGTCCGTTCGGACCGAACGCCGCCGGATCAACGGGCTCGACCGGGGGTGGTTGCTGGGGGACGACTTCCGGATTCTCCATTCCGGCCGCGGGTACGGTGGCCAGCTGCAGCAGCGGTGGGGGTGGCGGCGGGGGAAAGCTAAAGTCACTTCCGTAGACGGTGGTGGCACAACTTGGCAACGCTTTGGCAGCCGGATATTGGTGCAGTTCGTTTTCGGAGCTGGTGCGCGAGTGCAGCGGGGACACTTTGTTCGACTGGACCGGCGATAGCGAGCTCGAGTTGCAGTAGCCGCTCGACGAGGTGGTACTGCTCGATCGGGAGTGTGACGGAGACTGGTGAGTGCTGCTGCTGCCGCTGCTGATTGTGGTCGTCGTCGGAGGCGGCGGTGGTGGTAGGTGCAGCTGTGTTATCACACAAGGGATCGTGCGCACACAGACAAACGAACGAGCAAACACACACACGCGCAGTTTGTGGGTGGGTGAGAGCATGCAGGGGAGGGTGTGAGCAAGCATTGGCAATGCAGAAAAAAATAATCGTTGCGATGGGTTACGAGAAAAGGAAGAGAACAAAATCTGTTAATGAATAGTTGTCATTGATTGAGTTTGATGACTGGTGTTGGTGATTTGTTGTGAAGATACTCTGAAGTTCAGATTTTTTACTTCTTCTTCTTCTTCTTCTGGCAATTAATTGAATTGGAATTCTCTAGAAATATCGATGTTGCCATCCATAAAATATCAACTGTTTGAGAAATCGATGCCTCTGTGGTATCTTGCACTAAGCTTGTTAGGATTTTTATCTAGTTAGTAAAACATAGCACAGAGGCATAGAAAAACCAAAATACCGCTGGCAATAGCAGTGATTCTGATATGCGGTATTTTTTTTTTTTCATTGATACAGTCGAGACTCGATTAACCAAAGTCCTAAACAATATCTATTCGTTTAAAAAAAAATGTCCTTTCGTATAATTGAATCTTCGGAAATTCATTTTTTTTAATAGAGCAATTCCAGCTCAAATCAGGAATTTTCCTGGTGCTTTTGTACCCGACCCTCTCCGATTTCAATGAAACTTTTTAGACATGTTATCCTATGCATATATAAGCCATTTTCGTGTATATGTAGCCAATAGTACTCGAAAATAACATTTGAGAAGAGCGTAAGGTATTTATTTATTTTTTTGTATTTTGCAATTTAAAAATTACTGTATCTCGAAGCCGTTGCGGCGTATCAAAAAGTGGTCAAAAACAAACTTGTAGGAAATTGGACGGGCTTTCTGAAAAAAAATACACTGAAACAAAAATACACGCCACTTCTATGAGATTTTTCGATTTTTAAGTTTAAAACTTAAATTTAAAGGTGTTGTCACGATTTTTTTTCGTTCAAAATTTTTGAGGAAATAGCCTAAGATGTTACCAAAAAACCGACGAAAAATGCAGGATGGTATGTCCCTCCTAAAAAAATACAAAAATCATTTACTAAAACTGTTTTTTTGAAAAGTGGTCTAAACGTCAAAATTTTCAAAAACCCATAGTGGGAATCGATTCCCCAGACAATTTTACATAAAAGTCTCCATATTGACCATTGTCCTATGTCCAATCCTTGGGAAGATACAGCAGTTTTTAAAATAAAAATGATGAAAAAATTGGTTTTTTGATGGTTTTTGGCAATTTCTATGTGACAGACTTGGTTTTTCAGTCTCGTAAATATTTTTACCGGAAAGCTCGTCCAATTTCCCATTAGTTTGCCTGTGACAGCCTACAAGTTTGTCTTCGACCACTTTTTCATACGACGCAACGGCTTCGAGATACAGTAATTTTTAAATTGCAAAATACAAAAAAAAGTAAGTACCTTACGCCCTTCTCAAATGTTATTTTCGAGTACTATTGGCTCCATATACACGAAAATGGCTTAAATAGGCCTAGGATAACATGTCTAAAAAGTTTCATTGAAATCAGAGAGGGTCGGGTACAAAAGTACCAGAAAAATTCCTGATTTGAGCTGGAATTGCTCAATAACAACTGTTTTACGCAGTCTTGAGCTCAAAAATAACCCCAAAAAAGCTCTACGACGATTAATAAAATTTCAAATCCAAAATGGAGAAAAAGCATTTGTCAATTTAACACGCAATGTTTAAAAAAAAATTATTATTGAGGTAAAAATCACAAATCAGATCCACTTTACATGAAGACTAGTTTTCAAAAAGAATGTTGATGATTTGAATCAAAAATTTATAAAATAAAATAAGCCGAATCGATATTAAAATTATAGAGTTTAAGAGATGGGAAGTTCTAAAGCTTGACGCATTTTTTCCCTTTTAATGTTGTATCAAGAAATGAAACAAAAAAAATCAAATGAGGATACAATTTCAACTTGGAAGTGTGCAAATTGAACTAATCACGTAAAATGGGAATGACTAAAGTTCCTTTAAATGTCAATAAAAATATCAATAAAAATATTTTCAACTAAGTTTATTTACTTTGGTTAAAATCAATACCAATTTGAGGCTAAGGAAAATATATATTAAAGTTTGCTAAAAATGCATCTTAAAATACATATTTTCTTAAACTACACGGAGAAAAAAGAGTTCTCAAAATCGTGAACAAGCGGTCATGAAAATGGATGAAAATGGGAACCTCGAACAAAGTGTTCAAATCCCATGGTACGATTTTGAAAAACGTTCCATGAAATTCGAACACTTTGTTCATGGTTCCCATTTTCATGAACGCTTGTTCACGATTTTAGGAATTCTTTTTTCTCCGTGTAGCAGTCCATAAAATTTGCAACTTGTTTCATCATCATGATTTTAACCATGATTTATTCAGAATTTGGATCGGCCGAGCTGGATAAATACGACGAGTGCTGAAAAAATCGAGTTTTGCAACGAGCTGCAAATAATATTATTTGCAATTCCGATAAACTTTTAAGAATAGGCTTTTTTAGAAAAAAAAAACTTTTTTTACCAGCTTTAAGTTGGCGTCCTTGTGTTTGGTTATGTTTAGTAAGGTTAAGTTCTTAAAAGTCGATCTTTTCAGTACTAAAATGAGTACTTAAGACATGAATCATTAAATTATTTTCTACATTTAAAAACAAAGTTCAATTCAAAATTTTTAAGACTTTAAATAGTTTTGAAGCTGTTTCAATAACTTGTAATTCTGAAGCTAATTTTATCGGTTTCTAGTGGAAAACTGTCCAAAGAATAAAAAATTGCAGTCTGCTTCTTTCAAACGAATTCATTTTCATATATTTTTTTACGATTTGAAAGTTTTGGAATGATTGACGTTTTCGTTATTATATTGAGGCCGACGCAATTTTTGTGTTTTGTAATTAATTCATTTATTTCTGTCAGCTTTTTATAACCTGAAATCTTGTAGAAAATACCAGTAGAATCGATTCAAAATAGTTTTCATTTCACATTGGCATTATCATTGATATTTTTTTATACAGATCAGAAAATAAATTTTTTTTTGATATGATTTATTTGATATTTTGATATGTTTTCAGAAGCAAACCTAACTAAACTAAAGTATTTTGTTATAGTTTTTGCTTCAATGTTTTGCAAATTTTCTTCAAAATTAAGTTCACGAAACCATATTTGTAATTACTTCAAAATCAATTTAGAGCGAGTCCACGAGCAAAGCAAACCCATCTCGCATCGACCTCACCAATATGCCTGAAATGTTTGTACATATAAAACTAGCATCTGGCCAAAATATGAGCACTCTAGGTCAACGGGAAGTGGGGCAAATCGGGACACAAGGTTTGAAGGTTCAAAAACGTAAAAAATCTAAAAAAGGCTATAACTTAAGCAAAATTCAATTTAATTTCAAAATTCACAAAGGCATCTTAAAGGGCTTCAAAAATGCAACAAAGTGCAGTGTAGAGCATCCAAATTGGTCAATTCTAAAGTTATTGGCATTTTAGTGAAAAAATAGCATAATTTTCAAACTCAAATAAAAAAGTGTTCCATCCAGATATCAACTCGGATCGACCTGCAGCTTGTAGGGGACATCTGGAACTACCATCTGAGACTAAGACCGCTTTGGGTAAGGCAGTTTAACATATTGAATAGACACTTTTACTTTTAGTGAATTTTTGTAAATTTTTGCTCGGGGACCCCTTAGATCCCATTTTATGGTGATAATTTTTTTCATATTCGTGTTCCTGAGACAATTTTACAATAGAAACATACATAAAAATGTATATTATCATCCATTTTAACCCTTTTAAAAATGAAAGATAAAAAAATAAGAAGCTTTTTTTCTGGTGTCATCTAGTATCCTTGGAAACGAACTTGATTTTCAATAAATGTGATCTAAGGGGTCCCTCGAGCAAAAATTTACAACCAAAAAATTTACTAAAAGTAAAAGCGTCTATTCAATATGTTAAACTGCTATACCCAAAGCGGTCTCAGTCTCAGATGGTAGTTCCAGATGTCCCCTACAAGCTGCAGGTCGATCCGAGTTGATATCTGGATGGAACACTTTTTTATTTGAGTTTGAAAATTATGCTATTTTTTCACTAAAATGCCAATAACTCCCTTTAAAATTAACCAATTTGGATGCTTTACCCTGCATTTTGTTGCATTTTTGAAGCCCTTTAAGATGCATTTTGAATTTTGAAATTAAATTGAATTTTGCCTAAGTTATAGCCTTTTTTAGATTTTTTACGTTTTTGAACCTTCAAACCTTGTGTCCCGATTTGCCCCACTTGTTGACCTAGAGTGCTCATATTTTGGCCAGATGCTAGTTTTATATGTACAAACAACCCCTGAAAATTTCAGGCAGATTGGTGAGGTCTAAACGACGTCCCATACAAAGGGGTATGCCCTGTTCGTGGACTCGCTCTTAAGTTTTAATAGAATATGAGTATTTGTATTTGTATTTTTTAAACAGAATCGAATTCAAGTATTGTTACTCAAAACAAATAAATTAAATTAAAAGTTAGAGCTATTGCTATGTTGTAAAAAATATATCAATGAAAATAAGTGATCCTGTTTGTTTCAAAGTAATTAATTTATTATTAAAATGATAAGATCAAAAATTTAATCCAAATTTTTCCAAAATACAGTGATTATTTTTTTCAAATTATTATTCATTTCAAATTAGCTTAGTCGATTCATGCAAAACAAAAAAATAAGTTTTAATTAAATAATTTATTACCTGTAGACACAGAGTGTCACAAAAATCTGTTTTTATATTTTAGGCATTTTAACAGAAAATTCAACTATTCAATTATTAAATGCTTCACATATTTTCCATTCCTTCTAGACAAAAAAAAATCCCAAATTCAGAGAAAAATAATGATTGCAAAACAAATGTCCGCTCGTCCGTCGGTTAGCAAATCAGTTGCGTCAACAAAGACAGCACTTTTAATTTTAGCCCACCCGTAGTTGTCGTCGCCTCGGCGCGAAAAGTGTCCGTTTCCTCACTTTTCATTGCCAGTATCCTTTCCGCTTGGGTTGGAGGAAAACACCGCCCCCCCCACCACGAGTTCGGTTTCGTTATCATGTGACGGCCACCGAGAGCAATCGCGGAACGATGGTCGGACACGACGCTTCGAGATGTCTCTAGGATTGTATTGAGAGCAGTGGCAATAAGAAATTGAATTAAAATTTGACTGATAATCAAAATTTTCAAAAATCATGTCAATTTTACGTTCTCTCGGAGAATTCATTTTGGGAATTCTTATATGAAATTTAACAACAAATTGTTAAAATTTAGAAATGCTTGATTAAGGACAATTTTCAAGGAATATTGACAATTTTTTAACATTTTTTTTGTTAAATTTTGACAGAATTATCATAATTCCAAGTTTATTTACACCTGCGTGTACTATACAACTGTATCTCTGCATGCGTTTGGCGTTTTTTTCTCGAAAACACCCCTAATCGTGTCAAAACTGGTGCGAAACGGTTAGTTGGTCGACGTTTTTGGTTAAAAATAGAGTCACTCATTTGAAAACAACAAAAAGCACAATCACAAACAACGAAGTCACACAATGCACACAACACCAAACTTTTTTTTTTAAATAATAAACATAATTTCACTGATAACAATACTCACATTGGCGGCGTAGGGTGACTGGGAGCGGCCGTTCAGATTGGCGTGGGCATTGAGGGCGGCGGAGATGGCCTGGACTCCGGATTTCTGTCCACTGAGGAGTGAAGAATAATACAGTTTAGTAAAAATAGAACTAAATAAAACAGAAATGAGACAAGAAAGCACGGAATGGCACAGAGAGAGGAAAGTGAAGCGAAAAAATAGGAAAAAGAAGTAAAAAAAGATGAAAAAAAACGCGAAAAAGTGGCACTTACAGAGGAAAAGTTCAAAAATAAAACAAATGAAAAAGAAAAAAAAAGAGTCCTCTTCCGAAAAAAAGTCGTTACCAATTTGTCGACCTGGCGCGAGCTGACTGATTGGCGGCGCACCGATGGGAACGAATTCGGTGTGTGCGAATGTTACTTACAATGTAGAAGGTAGAAGGTGCGTTTGGCGGTCGAGTACAGGGTATAGTATAAGCAAACATCAACAACAAAAAATGCAACGTTTGATGCTTGAGGTTGAGGTGAGGTGAGTTGCTGTTGTTGCTGATTCAGGTGTGTACAAATACCGGGAAAAAATGATGACTATGAAAGTGGGCGCTCGAGTTGAGCTTGAAACGCACCAGGTTTCAAGCTCAACTCGAGCAAGTAGTGCGCGCAGACCATCGAACGGAATATAAGGTGACGTCACCTTGTTTGGGCATCGGCTGCTGGATTTGGTGATAAGGAAGTTGTTTTATTGATTTTTTCTTGCCTGTGAAACAATTTTTTTTTGTTTGACAAATAATAAATCAAATTTATAAATATTTTAAGAGTTCGTAACATGTTCTCAGAAAATTCACTGCTAATCTACTTTAAAAAATATTATTCACCTATTAAAATGAGAAATGAAATGTTTTGTTTGATTACGAAACATTAAATGTTGATTTGAGCATACATTTATTTTTTTCTTAGTGGGAAATTATATTATTACCATATTTGAAAGCATTTTTTTTTAATTTAACAAACTAGGCAAATTTTAATGGGACTGTTTAACAAAAAAGGATTTTGTTTCATCAATTTGTACATATTTCAATCCATTTTTAAAAATCAAAGGAATTGAGTAAATAATAAACTTACGCACATCTTGTAACTGATACAACAATCACAACTCAATTATCCAATTTATTTACATGAAGAGCAATAAAAAAGTTGTCTAGTTTTAATTTGTTTCACTATAATGTGACATCGAAAGTGCTTCTATATGATCTGAGAAAATGTAGTTAAATCTGGTTTTGTAGCAGGAAATCAACCTATCGAGTCGGATGATTTTGGGGTCAAGAAACTCGAAATTTGTGTTAAAAGAATGCAATAAAAATCGTTTATAATCTTTAATTTTTCTAAAAAGTGTCCATAAAAAAAATGTGATATTTCCATTCAAAATACGTTTACGTTGTGAAGAAATGTTTCCATTGTTTTAGTCCTTCGAATAAATTATTTAGGTTTTGATTGAAAATACAAATATAAATAAGCGATCTTGCAGTTGTTTTTATTAAAAGGACGGCCTAGCTTTTCGCGATTATTAAGTTGTATTTTTAGATTTGGATGAAATTTTGTCCATCAATTCCATGAGTCCTAATAAGCTATTTTTGGTTACTCAGTACAAGTCTCCATACAAACTTGGAAGCTGTCCGTAATACTGCTATGAAAACGTTCAAACCCCTGTTTCTGGATAAGGATTTTTTTCATTGAATTTTCTTCATATTTTCTTCGTTTTTGACAAACTTTACTACATTTTTTTCATTTTCATCTGTTTTCGTGGACCAAAAGTGGCTACAAAGAAAAAAAAATGATGGTAAAATTCATCAGGAAATGGTGACAGATTTTGTGGCAAAATAAATGATAAATTTTACCCCAGAAAATGATGAATTTTCATCAGTTTTTGATGAATATTCATCAGGTTCACATTTTTACACATTTTTTATGTAATATTACACAAATAAAGAGGTAATATTCAACCTACCAAATTTTCAACATTCCAAAATTCAACTTTTTTTTTCTGTGTACTTTAGAGCTGTAAAGCATAAGGGACATTTTAATTTCGACAAGAAATGATGAATTTTCATCAGTTTTTGATGAATATTCATCAGGTTCACATTTTTACACATTTTTTATGTAATATTACACAAATAAAGAGGTAATATTCAACCTACCAAATTTTCAACATTCCAAAATTCAACTTTTTTTCTGTGTACTTTAGAGCTGTAAAGCATAAGGGACATTTAAATTTCGACAAATTTAGGATTTTTCGAATAAATAAAAACTTAAATTTTGGTTTTAAAATTGAATTTGAAATTGCACCGAATTGCTTTCAATAAAAAATCAAATGTAAATTTTACAGTGTCAATAATTAACAACAATTGAAGAAAAAGGCCTCCCATAGTGTTGCTGTTAATTAAATAATTAATTTTAACCGAAATGAGTTGATTCGACACCACTCCCAAAATGATCTGTGAGCAATTCTCTGAGATTTCGGTCATTCGATTTTTTTTTGTATTTTTTAATCCGGCTGAAACTTTTTTGGTGCCTTCGGTATGCCCAAAGAAGCCATTTTGCTTCATTAGTTTGTCCATTTAATTTTCCATACAAATTTTGCAGCTTTCCATACAAAAATGATATGAGAAAATTCAAAAATCTGTATCTTTTGAAGGAATTTTTTGATCGATTTGGTGTCTTTGGCAAAGTTGTAGGTATGGATATGGACTACACTGAAAAAAAAATGATACACGGTAAAATTTTTTGGTGATTTTTAATTTTACTTTTTGTCACTAAAACTTGATTTGCAAAAAACACTATTTTTAATTTTTTTTTATTTTTTGATATGTTTTAGAGGACATAAAATGCCAACTTTTCTGAAATTTCCAGAATGGGCAAAAAATCATTGACCGAGTTATGATTTTTTGAATCAATACTGATTTTTTCAAAAAATCGAAATATTGGTCCCAAAAATTTTTCAACTTCATTTTTCGATGTTAAATCGAATTTGCAATCAAAAAGTACAGAAGTGATTTTTGATCAAGTGCACCGTTTTCAAGTTATAACCATTTTTAGGTAACTTTTTTGAAAATAGCCGCAGTTTTCCATTTTTTAAAATTAGTGCCCATGTTTGCCCACTTTTGAAAAAAATATTTTGAAAAGCTGAGAAAATTCTCTATATTTTGCTTAATTGAACATTGTTGATACGACCCATAGTTTCTGAGATATTGCCATGCAAAGGTTAAAAACAGGAAAATTGATGTTTTCTAAGTCTCACCCAAACAACCCACCATTTTCTACTTTCGATATCTCAGCAATTAATGGTCCGATTTACAATGTTAAAATATACAACAATCGTGAAATTTTCCGATCTTTTCGAAAATAATATTTTCAAAAATTTAAAATCAAGACTAACATTTTTAACGGGCGTTTGCGACAAATATTTCGATTTTTTGAAAAAATCAGTATTGATTCAAAAAATCATAACTCGGTCAAAGATTTTTTGCTCATTCTGGAAATTTCAGAAAAGTTGGCATTTTACGTCCTCTAAAACATTAAAAAAAATAAAAATAGTGTTTTTTTGCAAATCAAGTTTAAGTGACAAAAAGTGAAATTTAAAAATCACCAAAAGATTTTTTACCGTGTATCATTTTTTTTCAGTGTAGTCCATATCCATACCTAAAACTTTGCCGAAGACATCAAATCGATCAAAAAATTCCTTCAAAAGATACAGATTTTTGAATTTTCACATATGATTTTTGTATGGACAGCTGCCAAATTTGTATGGAAAATTAAATGGACAAACTAATGATGCAAAATGGCTTCTTCGGGCATACCGAAGGCACCAAAAAAGTTTCAGCCGGATTAAAAAATACAAAAATTAAAAATAAAGAAAAAAGACCGATTCCGTAGAGAACAGCTCCTGTACACATGATATTTTCCATAGTTTGAAACAATTTGAATTCATATAAATATTATTTTAAACATAAGTATTTGAAATATTATAATTTGTCCACTAGATCAAAAATTCTTACATTGAACACCTTTATTTAAATTGTATTAAATAATAAAAATACAACTTAATTCAAAATAAATATTATAAAACAATTTTTAGTATTCCCAAAAAGATTGAGCCGATTCATAAAATGTAAATAAAATCCATTTTCGATTTTGGTAGAGAATTGCTCAGCTGCCTTATTTATAACGATTTCAAAAAAGAAGTCATTCAAAATTCAAAATAGTTTTGTGAAATCCAAACTAGGGGGAGAGGGGGTAATATGCACCCCCGGGGCAAAATTGGAAGCTTAACATTGCAAAAGAATACTGCAAAATTTTTGCTTCGTAGTATGAAAACAGCTTGAATTATTTGCAAAATTTAAAATGTTGTGTTTTCATCAAATTTTCATTGAACTTTCGATTTGATTTTTTGACAATATAAAAAGTATTTATTGATATTGTTAATGTTGATTTATATAGTTTTTGCCGTAATCTTCATTATTCTATAGATATATGAGTTCAAAAATATCAAAACATGTATTTTCCATCCAATTTTCTACAAAAAGCGTGGTCGGGGCAATATGCACCGCTGCGATGGTCCTTTGTCAAAACAGCGGTGTCATCTAGTGGTGACTAGTGAAAACTGCTTTAACCCGGTGCATTTTGCCCCGTTGTTTTAGTGCATTTTGCCCCAATATTGTGGTGCGTATTGCCCCGCAAGGTTGTTTTAAATGAATCAAAAATGTTTTCAGAAATATGTTATTTTTAAACAAATTTGAGGTTTTTAATGACTTTTTTCACTTGGATGACGTAGAATAAAAGTTGTTTAAGAACATCTAGCGAAATTCTTTTACAGAAATGCTGCTAAAGTTGAGAAATTACAGTTTTCCCTTAGGGGGTGCATATTACCCCCTGTCCCCCTATTTTTTCTTTATTTTTTTAACAGTTATTGAAAATGAATGATTTTTGATTATTGAAATAAATGATCAACATTCGAACATAATGATCTATTTTAGCAACAATATTTTTCTGAATGATATGATTCACATTCATTAGCGTCTACCTGAACTTACAATTTTAAAAGTGATTTCGGGAATCCTCCAGCCAGAGGTTGCTCAAACATCAACAGGTGAAAAACAACTTCACTTTGGCAGAATTGTACTAGTCAAATTATTCTTAACTCATAATTCTTATCACATATTCACGGTTCTATTTACAAGGTTCTTATGAACTAGGTAGCACTTAAAATTCTAATCGTCTTTTGTATTTGTTTTTTGTGTAATTTTAAACGTCAAAACAGTGTAACTGGTAATTCTCAAACACTAGTTGAGTTTCCCTAATTCTGATGGAAAACAAAAAAAAGAGAAAGAGGAAAGCGAGTAGAGAGAACAGAAAGAAAAGATAGCTGGGAAAGCAGAGTAGAAAAAGAGAGAGAGAAAGCAGAAGAATGGCCGGGAAGAAGTGTGTGTGCGCGCGCGCCCGCTGATTGTGTCCCCTTCCGGTCATTGTCATACGTACGGTTTCGGGATCGTAACGGGGACCATCCCGTTGGTGCCGGGCGGCGGGCTTTGGAGGGCCGCCAAACGGGCGTGGATGTCGCAGTACAGCTTGCCGTTCAGGTTGAAGTAGCCCTGATTCTTGAGCGACGTGCCACAGGTGGCGCACTTGAAGCAATCAGCGTGCAGGTTCTTGTCCTTGATGCGCACAAACACACCACTTGGGTTGTTGTATTGGGGTTGAGTTGGTGGCGTGGTGATGTTCGTATTTGGGTGGGTTTTTGGAGTTGTGGTGGGGCGTATGTCACGAGAACAATCACAAATTCAACACGGTTTTTTGAAAATAAAACAAAACTCATTAAAATCATGCACTTTGAACAGAGAGATTTGATCCGTTTTTTTTTGGAACCATCCAAAATTAGGTGGGACATTCGATCTCTCGCATTCATCCAGTTAGCACGGGCACTCGCATGCAAGAAACGCAACTTGTATAAAAGAACGAAAATCTTCGGTTCAATCTATAATACAACAAAGCAAACTCCTCTCTGTGAACGGTGGGTGGGCTCGAAGGCTATTGTTCTGTTTCGCGCAAATGGGTGGAAGGACCGCTAGTGTCCGGTAGATGTCTCTTACTCTGGGTGGATCCTGGGTGGAATTCCGGCCCGTGGGTTAGCCTGCGGGGCCGGTCGTGGAGCGGGAGCGGCGGCGGCCGGAGCTGGAGCGGGAGCTGGCATCATGGGAGCGGCCACTGGACGAGGCAGCTGCTGCTGCGGCTGCTGCTGGAGCATCTGCGGTGGAACCGGCGACCTTGGCTTCGTCAGAGAACCTACTGGCAGACGACCCGCAGTGGCATAGCCGCCGATCGCGTGACTTTGGGTGGCATAGAAATGTGACGAGGCTGATTCCAGTTTGTGGATCGAATAATGAGATTTGTTTGAGTAGACGCCATCGGCTTGGTTTGCAAAGTTATGTGTTAAAAGAATTCAAAGTATTTGCCACATTTGCAAGAAATATAATTCATATTTACACACGATTCGAGGGAAACCGACGCCATGACAAGTGTGGAGGAAAGATAAATAAGAAAGATAATGAACTCGATTAGGACTACGTGGAACCATTATTTACACCTGCAACTGAAATAGGAAACTTGATCTTATCTGCCAACTTGAACACCACAAAACGCCAACACAGAAGAAAACGACATCAAACAGTGGACGATCACAACGGAGCTGGCAACACGGCTTCAAGCAACATTTCACTGTAAAGTATGACCCTGTAAAACCTGCGTCTGTAAATTTACGTTCACCCGTTTTCTCCGCACTCACTCACACAATGTCACACATTCACACCGCATTTTGGGAGGTCCACCACGCACACAAACGCACACTTACACAATGAGCCGATCGCAGGAGCTGCAAATGTTTTGACCGGCCGGAAGACCGTTGGTGTTCGACGGGGGTTTGTCAACCGGAGCGGTCACGTGTTTGGTGACGACCGAGTTGGTCTGTTGTTGCTGTTGTTGGTAGTGATGCTGATGCTGCTGCTGCTGTTGCTGAACCTGTTGCTGTGGTTGTTGATGATGGTTGGCTGGTTGGGGGGTGGTACGTTCGGGGTGAAATTGACTTGACTGATTAGTATCGATGGTTGAGTGTTTGAGGTTAATGTTGTTAAGTGTTAGTGTACTGAACTAAAAAGAGCCACTTGTTTATTTTAAACGAAAAGTTAAAAATCTTACTACTGATTTCAAGAGAAAATTAACTAAAATAAATAGTTCAGATAATCCAAGTTTTAGTTCGTTGTCATTTAATTTTTAATAACTTTATTGATTGCAAAATGCAATTAATTTTTATTAGTGTCATATTTGGTCCGTAAGAAAAAAGGTTTCCGAATTTGTGGATTTCAAGAGTCAATGTTTTTATTTGAAAACTTGATATAAAACGTAAAAAATTAAAGCCGTTCAATACATCAATCAAAAAATCACAAGAAAAGCTTGCACATGAAGGTAAAAGCAAAGCTATAATCAACTATCGATTTGCTATGATTATTTGACCGATCTATAATCTTCTCCGGATATGAGGGATGGCTGTATCAACAGGTTGATTTTTCCAAATGTTAAACAATTGAATTTTTTGATTCAAAGTTAAAGTTAAAGTATGATTTATATATTTTCAAGCGCAAAGTCAAGTTTTGGATATGAATTATTTACAAAAATTGCAAAAAACTTTAAGTGAAATGAATTACTTTCGATTGGATGTAGGTCAATTTGCAATTTAAAATAAAACATGCTCTAACAATGAGAATGATTTTTTATTACAAAAATCAAATGAATATTTAAGATAAAGGTTACAACGACCTTTTGAGCCATGAAATTGAACAAAGTAACTGACTCTAGAAAAAATAAGTTAAAATTGATATTGAATGCAATGGTTCCTAGTACCGTAAACCCCCGGGTGACATTGATACACCTTGATAGGGTTGAGATGTTTACGTAAAATGAAAAGTACAAATTAAATACGTACGAAATGGTATAGACTCATACTGACCATGGCAGAAAAATGTTTAACGAACTTCAAGAAAAATGTTGAAAAGTTTAAAAAGTTATCCATTCGAAAAATTCTTTAAAAAATTGTCCACTAAGAGAAAGTAAAATAAGTTTGTAAATATTAAATTTTATGTGTTTTTGAATTATATTTCGGAAAAATCATATAAATTTTGATGTGTTTTAAAAGAACACATTTTATATAAAATGTGATAATTTTTGATTCAATTTTGCTTCGAATTCAGTTTGAAATAATATAAATCGATATTTTTGCCTTTCTTATTAATTGTAAGCAAAACTAGTTTGAATGAATTTCAGGCGGGATTCTTTTAATTCTTTCAACAATTTCAGCCTTAATTCATATGTGTTTCTTTAACATAAAACATTGATTTTTGTTTTAAAACTATAGCAGCATCAAAGTAATGCTACATCTGACGTAAAATAGAATTTGAACACTGATTTTAATAAAAAACGATGACTATTAAAGTCAATAAATTCAATGAAACAATTTTCAACCCATTTTTTTTAAACACAATTGAAAAACAATTTTTTATAAGTGCTTTGTACTTGTGTGTCCCAACATTGCTCATGTTTTTTAAATTATAATCTTGAGACAAACCTTATTAGTTGAAAAATATTTCAAAAACAAATTCAAATCTTATCACTGTCACTCTGCTTTACTGTTTTTGTAAAGCTTTTTAAAGAGAATAATTAAATAATATTTTCATCAATACTGATAAACTTCAGGTTAATTTAAAAATCGTTACACTTTTACATATCGACTACGAATCTTGAATTGTGTTAAATAGATTCCTTAAATTCCCTTTATATTTTTTTTCTATGTTGACTAGACTAAAGAAACTGGATTTTTGTTCACCTGTAAATTAAAAAAATGTGTGTTTTTTAGAACTGGAAGATAATAAAAAAAACTCAGAACACTGTCAACTGGAGCGTCCAATTTCCTGGGATATCAAAAATCCCAGGAAACGGGAAATTTTCAACAAGTTTCCCGGGAAATCCAGGTAATTCTCGAGAAATTTTAATGAAAAATGATCTGATCTCAGTTTTGATTGTTAATTAACAACTAAAGTGTATAGGACAGCAAAGTTAGTGGTCGAAGTTAGTCTGAGGATGAATTTATGGCCTGATTTCATGTAAAAAATCAAACAACTTAAACTAAAATATTGTTTCTACTTCTATTAGCTATCGCACATTGAATCAAGAAATGATGGTAAAGTGAGTAAAACGAATCGTTTTAGCTCTTGAGCATTTATTTTTTTTCTTGAAAATCTTACGTCTTGTGTTTTTTCCTTGAAACAACTCAATGTTTTCAAATGCGCAGTAGTGATTTTTGAATGATTTAATTTTGTTACATGCTTTTCAGCTCAATAAATGATTTCGGTTGAAAGTGTTCTAAATTTTACGATAAGTTAACATCATTCCACAATCTGTCTTCCATTTCCTTAAATTTAACTCTCTAATACCGATGGTAGCACCAGTGCTTCATAAGATATTTTTGGAACACTTATCAAACGAGCTAAACTAATTCTTCTCGCACAATCCTATGTGAAATATTGTATGACACCAATTTAATGTTCATAAAATTTGGTCATGGTTTACAAAACCGTAAAAAAATGGTATCAAAAAGGCATAAATTTCGGGAATTGCTACAATTGTACAAATTGTACAAATTCACTGCAAAAAAATATTATATGTAGTGATTTATCCAAGGTTCTGAAAGCAAAGTGGATATTGTGAATTTTGATTGAAACACCTTTTGAATCACCGTTTAGTATCAACAGGTCAAAAGCTATTTAATGTCTTCCAATTTGTCACAGATTTGGAATATCAACACTGTCCTAAAATTTAGTGACATAACTGGAATTTTGTCAGCAGATTCGGCTAGAGCATTTTCATGCTAACATTAATTAATAAAATTTGACAATTAATAAAAGTTTGGCAATCTGGCAACCCTGTCAATACATGTCTTAAAAGACCATATAATAGTGAGGGAGGCCTCAATAAAATTTAGGTGAATATAACTTCTAAAGCAAGTCACATTTAATGAAAAAATAATAATAAGGTTGAAGTTATTTGACTGCATTAAACAGATGCTCTTTTAAAGCTCACAGTTATCTAAATTAGTAGCGTGTAAGTGAACAAAACTTCATGGATTTTCAAATATTTCTTGTTTCGCTGGCAGCGGTTTCACGTAATCAAAAATGTCACGTGTGCCAAAACTATAACTGCCTCTAGTTAGTCAAGTTATGACTCAGTCCAAAACACATCTCATCTGTCACCCCCATCCAGCTATTCGGTGAATGAAGGCCAAATTAACTGCATTTTATAGATGTTTTCAAAAATCCATGAAATTAGCTGATCGTGAGCCAAAACTCATTCAACACGTTCTATTTTGTGACAGGGTGGACACCATGCGAAGGCCACCCTCCCTCGTGTGCATCGTGTCGCGTGTTTAAGTAGAGTACAGACAGGATTAGTTAATTTTTTGATTGCAAGCCAAAGCAAAATGTTAATCCACACTAGCTGCCAAATCGAGGGGTTAGATTAATGTTACAGTCGGTTTTTCATATGGGTAATTGGTGAATGGAATCCATCCGGACGGGAGAAAGGGTGAATATTCTGCAATTTTTGGCGCTCAATTATGATAAATGTGGATCCCTCCGTGAAAAACTGACACCGCTAGACGGACATTAGTTAAAACTTAAACACTAAGTATGGACCGAAAGTTGGCCCACGCGAATGATTTCTGAAAGCACAATTTTTTTTTGTGGCAGATTTTCTAGTCGATCAACCGGTCGCAAGCGAAAATGTTCCCGACACCACCGTCGTTCAGTAGCTTCAGCATGTAAGCCAGCTCGAGGTAGTGCGCGAACCGTGCCTCATCATTACCTGGTTCGGGGTTGTCACCCTGCTCGTGCAGCAGCTTGTACACCTCGGAGTTGGCCGGCGAGTATTTCTTCTCGTTCTTCTTGAAGTTGACACTGAAATGGGTTAGAGGGTTAGTTGACAGTTAAGTTTTGAGGACGCAGAGGCTCAGTCCCGCTTACCCAAGAACACCTCCGGCCAGGACCTCAGCCTGGGAGGACAGGGTTTCCGCGATCGTTTCGTCGCTGTACATGGCGACCGGCGTGTTGTACTGCATGTTGACGATGCTCTTGATGGGATCGCTACCGTTGACCTGTTCCTGAGGCTGTTGCTGTTGTTGTTGCTAAAATCAAAAAACCTTTCTTTAGAATAATTCCTATCAAACAAATTCAAAACCTATACTTACGGCTGGGAATGGCTTGGCGGCCTGGTTGTGGCCACTGCCAATGTGCTGCGCGGGCTGGGGAGTGGCTGCCAGGGAGGTCTTCGTGACCGGGGTGATGTTTCCGGGCAGCGACGGCGAGGGGGACGGGATCGATCCGGTCGGGGTGACCGACGGCCGCCAGGCGGTGCCTCTGCAAGCAAAAACAATTACAGTGAGTCAAATATTTGTCTGTACCCCCCCGTACGGGAAATGTTTGTGATATATAAGTACATAAAATTCGACTAAAGTGCCATGTTTTATACATCAATCGACGCGGCAGAATGTCCTCTTTAAGACACTGTCATTTGATTTGCAAAAAACTTTTTCTTAAAAAATACAAAAATTGTTTACTGAAAAAAGTAAAAAAAGAGGTCAAATAATTGTCCGTACCCCTAGTAAAAGTACAAAATCTGATCGATTTAAGTGAATTTATTTATGAAATGTTGTTTCTGTGTCAAATACTAGTACCTCTAGCCAGTTTGTGACAACTTTGAACTTCTGATAACTTTGTTTAATTAATTTTTTTAAAATTGGATTAAATTTAGTTTTTTAAAGTAAAACTTATCAAAACATTAGTTTATAAACAACTATTTTTATAAAATTGCTATTTTATGTTGTAAGAGTCTCTATTGACCAAGTTTCAACAATATTTGTTCAAAATATACATTGTTTTAATCTTTTTTATTGACATTTTTCGACCAAAAATACTGTTTCGGAACAATACGTTAATCAATCCGGATTGTCCCGGAACCGGTTCAACCCCTCGGAGGGAAATTTTGTGGTGATCATGTAGAGGACAAAAAACCCACCTCTTGCAATTCGAAGCATCCAGTTTCGTCCGCTACAGCCCGGTTACGAGTCCCTAGTCTGAAATTTGAAATTTTCAAATTCCCCAAGCAAAACATTCTGACCCAGGACGGTACAGAAATTCTCAGCACGGAAAGTGAAAATTTCAAATTTCAGACTAGGGACTCGTAATCGGGCTGTAGTGGACGAAATTGGATGCTTAAAATTGCTAGAGGTGAGTTTTTTTGTCCTTTATCTGACCACCCCAGAATTTCCGCCCGAGGGGTTAACCCGGTTCCGGGACAATCCGGATTGTTTAACGGTATTGTTCCGAAACAGTATTTTTGGTCGAAAAATGTCAATATAAAACATGAAAACAATGTATATTGAACAAATATTGTTGAAACTTGTTCAATAGAGACTCTTACAACATAAAATAGCAATTTTATAAAAATAGTTGTTTTTAAACTAATGTTTTGATAAGTTTTACTTAAAAAAAAAAACTAAATTTAAACCAATTTTCAATATAAATTAACTAAACAAAGTTATCAGAAGTTCAATTTAACTCACTGTACATTTAATATAATCCAATTTATGATTTGGAATTCAACACGTATTCGTTATCTTCAAATGATTACAGTTTTGAATAATGTTACTTGAAAAGTGTGAACTTTTCTTAGCATATGTTTTAATGAATATCTCTTAAGGCCGTTGCAAATATTTATTGAAGTTTATGTCCTTCGACCACAGCCAAAGTCAAGGGGGAAGGAGGGCAAAAAGTAAGAAATATAAAAATTGAAATTTCAACCAATGGTATTAACATTAAAATTAGAAAAATTGTTCAAAATGCTGCCCAGCTAGTTTGCAATCATTCGCATTTGAAATAATAAAAAATACTGTACAGTACTGTAGAACAGAATTTCACAAAAAATCAGATATTTTTGATCGATCGCAGTTGTCGTCCAGATAGCGTTGGATTCGGAAGTGCTTGTTGAAAGCAAAGTGAAACAGTTCAAGGTCGTTGTGCTCTGGTAAATAACAATGGAACCCCGAAGATTGTTTACGCTGAGGGTGCATTTCGGAGTAGGTTCCCGGAAACCGAAGGATGAGGAGATATTTCAGTTCTTCCGGAAGCAAGGATGGACCAGCTGTGATTTGAGTGCTATGTACCGAGAGGATCATAGCCTGTACGTCCGGTTCAAGTCAGCCAAAGGAATGGAAAAAGCCTTTTCTAGGTTAGGTTCGAAAACCACGTTTTTGTACAGCGATGGAACGGAGGCAGATGTAACGGTTGCGGACGCTGGAGGTGTATCGAAGTACGTTCGAGTTTTTGGATTGCCACCGGAAGTTGAAGATGGTCGGATTGAGGAGGTTTTGGGAGGATATGGAAGAGTTCAACAGCTGTACCGAGAACGTTATCCGGAGGAAACGGGATTCCCAATTTGGAGTGGCGTTCGAGGAGTATTTATGGAGGTTAAGGAAGCAATACCGGCTCAGGTCAAGATTCAAGGAATAAGCGCTCGAATTTACTATGACGGAATGGTCAACAAATGTTTCGTATGTGGATCGAAGGATCATTTGAAGGTTGACTGTAAGGTTAGGGGAAAAATGCAGGAGAAACCGATTGATTCGTCGCCTAGGGAACCCAGCTCATTTGCAAGTGTGTTGGCTAATAGTTCCGCGTCTTCCCAGTCAGACAAAACAGTGTCTGATGGCTCAATGGTGCAAGACGATAGAAAGGTTACTTCAGAAACAGCAATCACTAGCCTGAAGGGAAAACCGAATGAAAGAAATCTTCCATATAGGGAGGAAAGATCATAATTGATGAAGAGTTCGCAAAATATTGGGATGATCGGGATGAAATGGTCCTAGAAAGAAGGGCAGCGGAAAAAAGAGACAACTTGATTCACAAGGACAGCAATAATTATTGGAAAGAGTTTATGAACTTATGTACTAAGTCGAGACTTCCATAACATTATTGTTATTCCACTCGAATTTCGGATCGATTAGAGTAAAGTAAAGTAAAGTAAAGAAAAGTTGTAAGTTACACTGAGGACGGCTTTGAAACATACATTTTAGAAAAATTACTTAGTTTATCAATCACCTTTTTTAACCAATAAATGAAATCCGCAAAAATCCAAAATTTGTTATGTTTACTTCAATTTGTATAATTTTTAATAAATAAAAAGTAAAAATGTTTTTTCAGCTTAGAGATTAGTGTTTTTTTGTTCCTAAAGTCAGCTGATTTCGAAGCGAATTGCTCAAAAGTATGTAACAAATTTCAATGTCAAATGCAATGTAAAGATAAATGCATCACATAAATTTTAATCAATAATAAGACTCTGTAATTTTTAACGCTTAACATTGCAATTTTTATGGGGACCATACGTTCAAACATTAATTTACACTAAAATCCAACGAAGTATCAACATTATAAAAACAACTTAGAAAATCTTATGTAAACAGAAAGTAGAGTACTATGTTTAGAAAGCTTAAATGATTTCATCGTTACATGTTTACAATTTAAAATGAATTTATAATGCATGTATTTTTATGGATTCCTCTTTTTCCTTTCAAATCCTTCCTAAAAAATCGTAAAACTCTGCCTCAACTTAGAACTAATCAAAGGTAGTTCATATCTCAACGTATACTAGTAATTATATACAAGTAATGCTGAAACAACACAAATTAAATAAATTACACAGAAATGGTTGTAATATTCATTAGGAAATGGTGACAAATCTAGTGTCAAAAAATATGTCAAATTCCATCAGAAACTGGATTATTTTTAATCAGTTTGTGGTGATTTTTTTAGCAAGTTCACATTGTTACACATTTTGTAATGTAAAATTACTAAAAAAGATATAATATTCGACCAACCAAATTTTTAACCTTCTAAAAATCTACTTTTTTTGCAGTGTAAGATGAAAAAATCACTGAACTGAATTTTATAATAATAGTTTTTGCAACAGCTTGCAAAAAGAACATAAATACGATGAATACAACACTTTTTGCAATTCCGGAAAACGCTTCTTGAAAGGAATTTGATGTCAAACATTCATGTATTTAGTAAATTAACCATTCAAAACTAAAAAAAATATTGAAAAATGTTACTTTTCGATACTAGTGATGAAAAATTCAACTTTTCAGCACTCATTCCAGTGCTGAAAAGAAGAACTTTTCAGCACTGGTATTGAAAGGTATTATCTTTCTATGCTGTTGTTTTTGGAAGGGAAAGTAGGCCGTTTCGTTTCTCCAGATAAAAAAAAAAACAGGAAAAGTTGATAGTTTCACAGCGGAATTGCAAAAATAAAATTCTCATATTATTCAAGCAGCCAGTTTACACTTTTCATAATTCACACAACTGAAACTGTATTTTTTTAAAATATGAAAATAGAAAATATAGAAAAACTATAATTTTCCGTGTTTTTACGGGAAGATTGAAATTTCAGGAAGATACGCTATTTCTAGATTTCAGAACTATGATTTTGCATTGATTAATAAAAGTAGATGTACATTTCAAAGTAAAATAAAATATTTTCAAAATATTGTGTCTGCGACTGATTTTTACAAAAATAATTTCCTGTTTAATAATATCTATAAATTGTCAGTCTTGAAATAAGTTTTTTGGAGAGCATATATAATTTACAGAGAACGTGCAAAAATTTAAAATGACACATATCATTTTTGAAAGTAATCAAATCAGTTATCAGTTTTCATTACCGATGTTTCGGAGCATCTCAATTTTTAAAATAAAACTTTGGGAACTGTTGCTACGATTCGAGTACGTTTTATATATTCAGCAGCTGAATTTAAAATCAATATTTTTTTTCTATTTTGCCTTCCTCACATTACTGAGGAAAGGCTATAAAATCACTCGAAAAATGAACTTCTCAATTAGACCTCCTAGACCCATGTATACCTATCGACTCAGAATCAAATTCTGAGCAAATGTCTGTGTGTGTGGTGGGATGTTGATCAAAAAATTGTCACTCGATTATCTCGACATTGGCTGAACCGATTTCGTCCGTTTTGGCGTCATTCGATCCGTCTTGGGGTCCCATAAGTCGCTATTAAAAATTATGCAGTTTAGTTAAGTACTTCAAAAGTTATGCTAAAAAAAAACGAATTTAACAAAAGTCCGGAAGATTGTAAAAAGGGTGGTTTTTGTAAGAAAACCCGTCATGCTATACATTTTCAGAAAGTTATTCATAAGTTCTTTCCAACGCGTCCAAGACATTGAAGATCTGACAAATCTATCAAAAGTTATAAGCACTTATGTGTTATTTATACGCTTTTTGGAGGCCGGATCTCAGATATGTTGATGAAAACGTTGTCCGGATCTCTCGTGCAACCTATCGTTGGATAGGTATTCAAAAGAGCTTTCCAATGCGTTCAAAACATTGAAGATCTGACAACCCTATCAAAAGTTATAAGCACTTAAGTGTTATTTACGCACTTTTTCGAGGCCGGATCTCAGATATTTAGATGAAAATGCTGTCTGGACCTCTCATACGATCTACCGTTGGATAGGTATTCAAAAAACCTTTCTAACGCGTCCAAAACTTTGAAGATCTGACAAACCTATCAAAAGTTATAAGCACTTAAGTGATATTAACGCACTTTTTGCTTTTTGGATAGCACCCTTTAAATGTGAGGAAGGCGCCAACCACCTTAAGGTGGAATTAGTAATGTTTTTATATTAAAAATCAAATTTTGTACATAAAAAAATTAACTAGCATAATTCAAATTTCCAACAAAATCAAATACGTTTAGTGCTGTTATTTTATATTAAAATTTTTAAAATATCGATCGAAGCAATTTACCATAGATTATCGAACTTCGTATAATCGAAACTTCGGATATTTGAGTCTGGACTGTTATCATATTTATATAATACTAATAAATATGTTTATCGAAGTGAAAAGTAGTTAAGTAATCCAAGTAATTAAAAAGTCTAGCTCAGTATAATTTGAGTATGATAATATGATGAATGTGATATATGCTTCTTGATTAAATTTTACCTTAAGAACATTTTAATAAAGATATTTAAAGCAATTTAATTGGTTTTGCATAAATTAAGTTCAAACATGCTACAAGGGCCGTTCTATAGCTACCAAACGATTTGAAATTACATTTACGTCGTCTGAAAATCGCTACAGACTCTAAATTCAACTACAATAAAAAAAGAACTCTCACCTGGATACTGTCAGCTCGAACGAGTTTCCGGCGGCGACGATCACATCCTGGGCTTCCTTGTGTCGCAGGCTGAATACGTCGGTGCTGTTCACCTTGACCAGGGCATCGCCGGGCATCAGACCAGCCTGATCGGCAACGCTGCCACCGTTTACCTGCAAATCGAGAGGAATAAAAATACGGCGAGAATTACTCATCTGGGATGTACCTAAAGTGGTCGTCCGGTCGTCGCGGTCCGGAAATTGTCGTATACACAAATATTGTCGAATGCAAATTTTGCCACTATTGGCAAACAATCCACTATTGAAGTCAACTATGAGCGAAAGGGACCGCGCCAAGTTAAGGTTAATTGGCTGGGCAAACTTTCAATTTGCGGCTTGCTTGTTTTGGGGGGCCATCGTTGGTCCAAACATATTGTTTGTTTTAATTTCCTGCCAAGAATTCATTGCCAGCAATGGCCACGGTTTCGGTGGTGGTGGTGAGTCGTGCTCGAATAAATCATTTATCGTAAATAGATTCTATTTCTGGGAGCGAGCTTTTCACTTTTCATTCCTTACAGAGCAGTAAACGAAAGGTATATTAGCAGCGGGAAATGAATCTGAGTGGGGTCAACCAGCGGTAGATTACAGCGAGTCTACAGTGCTAATATCTGGGTGGGGTGGGGTGAAACAGTAAACGTCACTTAAACTCAGAACAATATTTGTCGTTCGATATTTTTATAAATGAACATTTAATCGATAATAAATTTGCTTTATTTATATCAAATCAATGGTTTTTGGCAAATTTAAAATAAATCTCACCCTTTCGCCCCTTCTCAAAGAACCACCCTTCGGGGTGTTTTGGCGATATGTTTTAAGCTTAAACCACCCTCACCTAACCCCCCCTACCAACCATAGCTTTGGGGCACGTTTTCATCCCGTCCCGCAAGTCGCTGCTGCTGCTGCAGTTCTTTGTGTTTAAACCCGCCGTCGTCGCTCCCAGCTTTGAGCGATTTTCATTGCTAATGAAGCTATTAGCGGCGTGACTCTTTTAGAAGCGAGTACCGTCCGCGATTTACTTTCATTTTCTCGATGCTGCCTAGGTACTTGGCCGAGCTCTTCGTTGGACGACTTCTATTTATGTTTCTGGTTATGACGATAAATTATCTGCAGAATGTGAGAAAGCTTCCCACAGTTTGGTGGGGGAGCTTTTTTTTGTCTCTTTAGATGTGGTTGGGGTCCACAATAGGAGCTCTACCGTACAAAAAACGGTAGAAGCATTTGCAAAGAAATTGTACGTCTGAGGTGGTGTTCTATTTGAACAAATTAGTACAATCGACTTCGTTTAAAAGGCGGAAGAATAACCGTTCACTTTGGAGGTGTGTTAAGAACTTTTAACGACAATTTTCTCGTCAAAAGCGTGTGTCATGTGTCAGACAGGTAATGATTGTTGTAGTAAAAGGTTAATGCATTGGAATGCGTGGAATGCTTCCGAGGTGTGAGATGTACTGGGTTTGTTGGTTCTGTATTTTTGTTTCTAAACAAACTATTAATCCTTTGAGATGACGAACTAAATTTTTTTCCAAATTTAAAATCAAGACTAACATTTCAAATGGGCGTAATATTGAATGTTTGGCCCGTTGAAAATGTTAGTCTTGATTTTAAATTTTTGAAAATATTTTTTTCGAAAAGATCGGAAAATTTCACGAATGTTTCATGTTTTAACATTGTAAATCGGACCTATAGTTGCTGAGATATCGACATTAGAAAATGGTGGGTTGTTTGGGTGAGACTTAGAAAACATCAATTTTCCTGTTTTTTAGCCTTTGCATAGCAATATCTCAGCAACTATGGGTCGCATCAACAAAGTTCAATAAAGCAAAATATAGAGAATTTTCTCAGCTTTTCAAAAAAATTTTTTTTCAAAGGTGGGCAAACATGGGCACTAATTTAAAAAACGTTACTTAATCCACCTTAAGGTGGTTGGTGCCTTCCTCGCATTCATGTTGTATTTTAGGTGGTATTTACAAATTAATTTAGGAGTTTTTTTGAAATTTTTTTTTCATTTGATTTTTTTTAAATTATTGATTTTACTTGAACAGCAATTTTCAATGCTGGAGTTTTTTTTCAAAAGGACCAATAAACCAAATTTTCAGTTTTTGCTTTTTGGGTGTTTTTTAATACCCCTGACTCAAGGCGGTTCTAAAAACACCCAAAAAGCAAAAACTGGAAATTTGGTTTATTGGACCTTTTCAAAAAAAAAAATCCAGAATTCTTTTTTTTACCAACCCTTCAAAATAAAGGTGAAAAGTCTCATGAGTTATATATTTCAGTAAAAAGTTCGTGAAAATCTTTGTCGAGACAAAATTATGCAGCAACATAATTAATACAGATTTTTTCCAGAAGAGACGCAGACACTGCTTAAGCGATGTGGCAACCGGGCGATACGCATGCAAGGGGGTGTGGCTGCCAATCCCCCGCGTGGTTTAAAAGTCAAAAAAGCAAAAAGACCCGGCCTTTGAGGTTATGCAAAAATTCATTTTTCGAGTGATTTTATAGCCTTGCCTCAGTGAGGTGAGGAAGGCAAAAATGAAAAACTGCGACTTTTTTCAAAAAAGTTACCTAAAAATGGCTATAACTTGAAAACGGTGCTCTTTATCAAAAAATCACTAAAGTACTTTTTGATTGCAAATTCGATTTTACATCGAAAAATGAAGTTGAAAATTTTTTGCGACCGATATTTTGATTTTTTGAAAAAATCAGTATTGATTCAAAAAATCATAACTCGGTCAAAGATTTTTTGCCCATTCTGGAAATTTCTGAAAAGTTGGCATTTTATGTCCTCTAAAACATATCAAAAAATAAAAAAAAAATAAAAATAGTGTTTTTTTGCAAATCAAGTTTTAGTGACAAAAAGTTAAATAAAAAATCACCAAAATTTTTTTACCGTGTATCATTTTTTTTCAGTGTAGTCCATATCCATACCTACAACTTTGTCGAAGACACCAACTCGATCAAAAAATTCCTTCAAAAGATACAGATTTTTGAATTTTTACATATCATTTTTGTATGGACAGCTGCCAAATTTGTATGGAAAATTATATGGACAAACTATAGATGCAAATTGGCTTCTTTGGGCATACCGAAGGCACCAAAAAAGTTTCAGCCGGATTAAAAAATACAAAAAAAAATCGAATGACCGAAAACTCAGAGAATTGCTCTGTTGTAATGTCGCTTTTTCAGTCTAAATTGATGTAAAATTTCATCATTAATGAGATAAAATTCATCCTTCCAAAATTAAACCTTCCAAATTTGCACAATTTTTTACTGTATATGAGAGATAGTTAATTTGGGGAATGGGTTTCAGGGGAATGTTCCATTTTGACTAATGGATTTTAGAGGAATGGTATTTGGGGATTGGAATTCTGAGGAATGCAATTTTGAAAAACGTGTATGGTCCTTTTCAATTAAATTAGACAGTTAGAATAGAAACATAGAGTTCTGAGATCAAAGAACAAAAAAGATTTAAAACATTCCAAAATTCTTTGATATTTTGCACTTTTCATGATTGCATATTATGCTTTAGGCGTTTTGTGATACTTTCTGATTTAAAAAATATGAAAATTTGAGCTAAACATACATTTTATTCACATCAGTTTTTTTATTTCACATCTTAAAAAAGTCATTCGACTACACAACTAAAAAAATCATGTTAATATTACATCTGGGAAGGAGAACAACTTTTATGTTAGAAAAAAAGCATAATTTCACCTCTGTGCAATGTGCAAATTTACCACGTTTCTGGTGTAATGTCACTTTTTCAGTCTACATTGAGGTGAAATTACATCATAAAAGTGGTAATATTACACCTTCCAAATTTTTTTTTTTGCCGTCTACATGACAAAGTAATTCTATAGCTACATAGAAAAAAATAATGAAAATTTGGAAACTGTAATTTTGGAAGGTTGAATATTACCTCTTTTATGATGTAATTTTACCTCAATTTAGACTGAAAAAGTGACATTACACCAGAAAAGTGGTAAAATTACACATTTCCAGAGGTAAAATTACACCTTTTTTCTGACTTAAAAGATGTACCCCTTCCCAGATGTAATATTACCATGATTTTTTTCTGTGTATTTGATTTTTTTTAGATTTTTAATCCCTTGTTGTTAAAAAACCAGTCTCCATACAATTTTCAGATTGGTCAAACAAAATGTGCAAAAATAATAATAAAAAAAAATCAAGTTACAAATATAATTTTCGAAATTTCGAATAAAAAATCATCACAAAATTCAGTATACATTTTTATAGTTTTTCCGATATCAAAAATATGCAAAAAATCAACGAATTTATCAAGAAGAAAAAGATACTAAAAACCCCTAAAATACTTTACATTTTGTACCGATATGGGGTCTACAATTTCTTAATTTGCTTAAAGCTTTAAAAAACTTTACATGATTTTTAATGCATAACTGAGGATTATTCAATGTATTCTTAAGAATTAACAAACGATTATACATGTTTTTTTATATGAAAAAATTCAAAATATGGCTATAATTTTATTCCTCCTATGATTTTTTGGAATTTTTTTGAAATAAAGTTGAAATAAGTTGAAGTTGACATATTTGCAACGGCATTACAACTTTAAGTTAAATTACTTAAATAAATTTTTAAAAATCAAAATACGTATTTCAAATTTAAGAAAATCATTCCCGATGCAAAATCAAATTTGAAAGCAATTGAAAATGACTTTTCGCATTTTTTGATAAAGTGCAATGTTTTCAAGTTAAAGGTATTGTAATGAGATTTTTTCGAAAAATGTTCTCTTTTTTGCAATTTAAAAAACTTTATGAAGAAAAAGTACCTCCAAAAATATTTCCAGACAGCTGAGCAAATTCCCAATAATTTTCTCTCTATGTTTTATTGATGAGACTGCTGCTGTGTGAGCCACAGCATCATAAAGAATAGATTTTGTGAAAAAGAGTATTTTTTCAGTATCATCATATCTGGAGTTTTTTTTGAAAAGGTCCAATAAACTATAATTCCAGTTTTTGCTTTTTGGGTGTTTTTGAAACCGACTTGAGTCAGGGGTAAAAAAACCCAAAAAGCAAAAACTGAATGGGTTATTGGACCTTTAAAAAAAACTCTAGATATTATTCCTTATTTTTTAACTCAAGATGTCTCGGAAACTATTGGTTCGAATTAAAAATTTTAGAAAATAAATAATTGTAAAATTTTCTGCTTATTCATTTAAAATATAAAGAATTTTTTTAAATCTAGCTCAAAATGTCTCAATGTCAAAAATAAAAATGTTTTGCCCTTTCGAAATGTGATTCTTGATTCTAAAATTTTTAAATAAATTAAGTTGAAAAGAGCAGTTAATTTCACAACAGTTTTATTTTTTAACATTGATAATCGGATTAAGAGGTTACATACATGTAGAAAATCACAAAATTTCATATTACAGGAAAATTCACTAAATTAACTAAAAACATGAGTTTCAATCACTCCTGGAAGTTTTAAGAAGATATTTCATGACTGAACTGAGTCAGAGACGATTTAAGTTCACAATTTTGCCATGCGCAAAGCGAACTGTCAAACTTTGTGAACGTTTTTCCCTACACAAGGAGTTGATTTATGGGTGCCTCGATATCTCGAGATGGTATGGACCAAATTGGCTGAAATTCGGAGTGAAGACTCCCAAGACATATCCCGTGTGCATGACGAAGCCCGATTTTGAAATTTTGCTTTTGTAAAAATTACAAAAATCAAAAACTGCCTTTTTAATATGAAAAACATAAAAATATTTTTATCTTTTTTTTATTAAGTTTTTGAAAATCGGCCTTCGTTATACACACAGAACCGGTTTAACGAGGCTTCACAAAAAATTTGAGCTGATTTGGTCAAAGCATTGTTGAGATATCGTGGCACCCGTTTTTTGAAACTGCTAACTTAAAATAGCTATATCTCGGCAATCGTACATCCAAATATTTTCATATTTATATTGTTAATAGATGAAAATGTACATTTAAATGCCCTGCAAAAAGATTATAAAATAGTTTAAATGTATGCTCACACCAACCTCGGACATTTTTGACGATTTACATGTGTGTAACCCCTTAATAGTTTCCGAGATATCGCGAATTGAAAAATGGTGGCTAATAAATTTGTTGGCAATTTTATTTAGCTCCACGAAAATACTTTTTTCAGTGGTGCTTTTTCTTCAGAAATTATTGTTAATTAAAAAAAACTGAACTTTAAAAAAATGATGATTTCTAAATATGATTTAGGTTAGCTGAAGACGGTCAATTTTGAAATTTCGACTAAGATAATATAAATTCAGTTTACTAGATTAAATTAAACGAGAGCGAATGACCTATAGGGTTAAAGTTTGCCTAATGAAACAACAGAAAAGATAAAGTTAAATTTACTATAAAAATGCCACTGTGAAAATCTAACTAACTGATGAAGATACAAATTCAACCATGTAGTCTCTTTATGACTCAATCGCACCAAATACATTAAAAGCACTATCCACATTCTTCGACTGACCCGCAAAATTCCGTAACAAGTCAAAAAAAAAAATACAACCCAAAAATACGTGGGTAAGTACTCCAACTTCACTTTCGCTGAATTCGCCCAAAACACCGCCCGCGCGCCACCTTCGCTCCTTCGTGACCACTTTCGGGTGGATGTTGTCCAAATTGTTTACCAAAACACCCAGACCGGAATGTTAAGTATGTGCATCGCTCGTTTTGAAAGAAGCAGCAAAAAAAAAGCCAACTCGAGCAATTCAATTTCCCGCCCATCGATATTTAATCAACTTGGGCGGCCGACGATTTACTTTTTGCTCCGAACTCCTCCTTCTTCGATCCAGCGCGGGGAGTTTATGTCTGCATTATTGTGATTACTACGTGCCAAACTTGGTTGTAATATGTGGGGACAACAAAAGTTTGTACACGAGGCCCTGAAGCTTTGGTTTTTTTTTCTGTGGGGATGTTGACGGGGGTTTTATGGCAGGGGAAGAAATAAACTGTTTTTTTATTTCATCTGGTGTGTTCGAACTTGTAAAAAGTGCGAGAATGAAACTCTTACTTTTTGTTGTGGGAACTTTTGACCACCTCAGGAATTCGATTTATTTACGAGACATTTTTTGTTGCAAAGAAATTCTTTGAAAAATTTACCAGTTTGTTTTTTTATTTCAGGTGATTTTTTTCATATGCAAAACAAAAAATAAGAGAAAATAAATACTACCTCAAAGAAACAAAATTACAGAGAATTGCCCTGATTTACATCGTCTGATTGCGGCAACACTTAAAATTGCCTTCCCTTTTTCACTGACCCTCAGGAAGTTAAATTATTTATTTGACCACCGACCTGGCCTTTGCCTTGGATGGCAACACTGTTCCAACGCGGCTGTTGCTGCCTTCGCTTGAAGATCGTAATTCCGGTCGTAATTTTTTACGTTAGTTCATAAATTTGCTCCCGTCGATTCAGGCGAAAGCGTGTTGGATTACGTTTCCGTGATTTTTTTTTCGCCTCTACATGATTGATGAACGCATACCAAATTTCTCGGCTCGATATCAGTTTAAGCATTAAAACGCACCAATTCCCTACCGAAAAAATCTCGAACAGAACTAATCCCCCGAAAAAAGCAAAAAGCGGGCCACTCTCAAGAAAAAACGATTTGAGAAATAGCTGATAATTTACAACTAATTCGAACCAATCATCACTTCTCCGACAAATGCGGAAGGGAAGCAAGAAATCACCGATGGATGACGTAGAAATATTTAACCGGAAAGTGCCACTCATTTCGAGGAAACCTTGGAGCCGATCAGTGTCGTTATCCCGCGAGATCAGTGATTTGACAGTAACATTTTTTTTTCCTTTTTGTTTTTACCAAAAAACGTTAGAACGATCAAAAACCAAAGAAAACAAAAATTTGATACTTTTAAATGTAAATTTACATGTATTTGCTTGAACCGAAAAAACGTTGAGATGACCAAAAGCTTAAAAAAAACTAAAATTACAATTTTTATTTTAAATTTTAAAGATTTTGTTTAACAAAAAAAAAAATAAAGAGACCAAAAGCATAAGAAAACAAATATGACATGCTTTACATGTAAATTTACACCATACTTTTTCAGCGTGTACTTCGTCACACGTGGGGCGAAGAGCGTTAGGGAAAATCCAGCATCTGAATGTTTGTTGAAAGGTTTGTTTTGAATTTATTTGGGGTATGCCGATAAAGTGGAGACTAACACGAAGATGGGGGGCGAGGACGTATCTGAAGTTATGCGATGACTCATGATCTGTTGGGCGTTCGACGTCTGGGATTTTTATTATTTAGAGTTGAGATATTAACGTGAAGGTGATTTTTAAACTTAAAAAAAAACTATATCGCGGCTACACAGTATAAAAAAGGTATTATCTTTAAGGATAATTATTCCCAATTTTATGATGTAACTTTACCTCGACTGATAAAGTGACATTACACCAGAAAAGTGGTAAAATTACACATTGTCAGAGGTAAAATTTCCTATTTTTATGAAAAATGTACCCCTTCCCAGATGTAATTTTACCATGATTTTTATACTGAGTAGAGAATAAAGCAACTACATTACCTTAAACTACATAATCACTTTAAACATATTGATCAGTGAATCAACTGGACAAACTAATGCAAAACTCCAATAACTCTCAAGTTTAGCTAGCTACCGCGTGTCTTCGGTGGCATAAATTAGTACCACCGAGTGGGTCCTTAACCGTTCGCCAACAGTTACAAATTGGCCTGTCAAATATGGACTCCGTCCCTAGAACAGAACAACAACTTTGGCGCACACATGAGCCTCAAGTCCAGCGTTCAGATGATAAATTTATGACCGCGTCCAAATGGGTTCTCCGGGCGTAAAACGAGAAGGAACAACTGACCGCCGTGCGCGCACAATATGAAATTTTTCTCGCATGACTTTGTGGAAATTCAGCTGCTTTTTCCAAACTAATCGAGCGGGTCCATTACTAATCGACAGGATCCCGTTTTCAGTCGTCTACCCGGTGAGTCATTCGTAAGATATTGATGAATTAACCGCCAAACAATCCTCTTAGCGCGAGGGGCTCACTTCAATATTGGGGTCGAGACGATTGAGAGATCCAATCCATCGTCACCTGGGACTGGCGACGACGATTGGGGGCCCTCCTATTCAGTCCGTTTTTTTGTTTACAAAATTGATCGGAATAGTGGGTTGATCTGGGGTCGTTGAAAGCTAGTGATGTATGGGCGATAGATTTTAAAATTGGTTCAGGGATTTACGAGAAACTCTTAGGCCGATGCAAATATTTAAAAAAGTTTTTGTCCCTCGGCCCTGGTCGAGGTCAAGGAGGGGGGGGGGGGCAATAAAATAAAAAAATATAAAAATTTAAATAACAAGCCATAATCTTCACATTTAAATGAAAAAAGTGTTTTAAAGTGCATTTTACACTAGTTCAGTTGTTTTGCAATCATTAGTTTTCAAAAAATCTAAGATCTGACAAAAACAAAAATTGTATCGAAAAAAAAAAGATTTTGCATCGAAAATTTTCAAAAAATCTTAAGATTTTTTAATAAACCCAAACATGCTAAAAATGATTTTAAACGCAGGAGAATGTATTTTAATTTGATTTCAGCTGGTTGCCCTTGAATTTTCATTGAAATTTTGAAGTTTATTGCAAAAATATTTTTTTTGCCCCCTGATTTTTCGGGCCAATTTTGAAGGGGTGACAAAAACTTTTAAAAATATTTGTACCAGCCTTATAAGTCGGTCGCTGCTCAAAATAAGAAATGAAATAAAAAGGTCTTCCCTCGGTACAGAGATCTGTATTATGACGTGGCGGGCGCCACTATTGACCCCAAATTATGATTATAGCAATTATGATTATGGTATGGCAAGATTTTCCTCCGTGTATCAAATGCTCATTCCCACCCTGGCTCAAGGAGAGTAATGTGACATAATCACGATCCTGCCATACGTCGGTTGTCACCTCCGTGACGCCGGTCTACGTGTGCCACGGGGACGGAGAACCCATTTTCATAAACACTGCGGTGGAAAATATTAACAACCCATCAAGTCACGGAAAGCAAACAATAAATCCACCCCACCCTGAATGCCAGAAAGTGGTTCTCGAGCTGGAACTGCAAGCATGTCGGCTCAGGTAGACCGGAGTCTAGGCTAAAGGTCTTAGAGCTCTGCGGAATGGCATTTTCAATCAAACAAATGTGCGAGAAGTGTAATTACACACACGCGGAGGCCACTTAAGGGGAATTGATTGATTTATCACTGAGCGAGCGCAGTGTCAATCGTGGCCAGTTTTGAGGGTTTCGTGCGGCCAGCTAATGAATTTCTTAGATCCGATTGATGAATTGCTGCCTGATAGAATAAATTGTTGCCGAACGAACTGGAACCGCCCCAAACGTATAGATGAACATTGGGTAGAAATAGTACAAATTGCAACATTGCGACGACAAAAACATGCATTATAAAACGACTACAATGAATGCAAAAAAAAACGCCTCATATCACAAGAAGCGAAGGTAATTTATGACCTAGAATAAAACAGTCCGATAAAGTGCGCACTTTTTTTACGCCGCCACTTCAGGTTGCAGGAAACTTGTAAGGGAAGAGGCCATTCAACTGTACCATTCTACCCACTGTAAATGTGCAGTGCAGTTCTTGCCATCGTATGCTGACTAGGGTGCCCAGACAAAATGACCCCCTGCTCCACAAGAGGAAAACTGTTTTTTGATTTATTTTAAGCGTCTGTGTAAATTTTGAGCGAAATTGGTTGAGATTAACCCTGAGATTCCTGAGCCTAAAGCTGATGAAAAAAATGTTTTTCATACAAAAATGACTTTTTTTTAAATCGCTAATAACTTTCCAGGCCGTGGCTGACTGTTTACGGTGTTCGCTTTGTAAGCGAATGGTTATGGGTTCGATGCCCATCTGCTCCCAATGAGAAAGTTAAGAACACATAAGTTTGAAATGATGAATATGAACGAAAAATCAAAGTCGCTCGAGGCGGGGTTCGATCCCCCGTCCTTTGGATTGGTAAGCAAAAATGCTAACCGCTATGACGACTTGGTGAGCGTGGACTGGAATTAGGAATACTGTTACAGAGAGCGAGTTGTGGCGCTATAACCACGGCAAATAGTGTCCAGGGCATTCGTGGAAATACAATGTCCCATCCCAAAGGGTCCCGGAGTACCAAACCTTGTTAGCATGGTGCTCCCAACGAATACAACCAAATCACGGAGCGTATGGTGGTGTGTCCCCACGCTTCTTCCTCCCCTGTCGATTCAGAATTGTGTTGCTGTTCGAACACTCAGTGCTCAAACTCAACCCAATTAAGAGTCATCTCTGCGATACGGCTTTACGCAGTAGGCCTGGCCGCTTTAACGTTTGTGATGTTTCAATGCATTCTAATGCAATGGCGCACTACAAATGTTAATAAATGACAAGAAGAGTGCTAGGCGTCATCTAACCTAAGGCACTCTCCAGGATCGCTTCGAAAGATTGGCTGCGCTAGGGTCTGATTAGATTAGATTAGATACAAACTTCACCTTCGAGTATCAATGGGTAAATGTTGTCCAGTGTCCTAAAATAGCTTAAGGAACAATATTCAGCTTGTGGAGTGAGGTTTTGAGAAAAGTCCCATATTCTGGGCACCCTAATGCTGACCTGGTAGTAAAACATTGCGATCGGAAGTAGATGCGACGGCGGTGAAAAAAAAAAAACAAAGTTGAATTGCATTTGCGGTAGCGTCAATGGGCTTGTTGAATCAGCTAGAAGCTTTTTTTTACAATCAGTGAGTCGTAAATCATGCTGCTAATTGTTTTTTTTTTGTTGAGCATGAGAAAAAATACTCATAAATGCATCTTATTAATCAGAAAAACATACTTAAAAGATACCTACTGGGGTAATTCTCTACCAACTCACACGAAATCGGGAAAAGTGGTCCCGACCCCTCTTCGATTTGCGTGAAACTTTGTCCTAAGGGGTAACTTTTGTCCCTGATCACGATCCGAGGTCCGTTTTGATATCTCGTGACGGAGGGTGGTACGACCCCTTCCATTTTTGAACATGCGAAAAAGGTGTTTTTAATTTGCAGCCTGAAACGGTGATGAGATAGAAATTTGGCATCAAAGGGACTTTTATGTAAAATTAGACGCCCGATTTGATGACGTACTCAGAATTCCGAAAAAACGTATTTTTCATCGAAAAAAACAATAAAAAAGTTTTAAAAACTCTCCCATTTTCCGTTACTCGACTGTAAAAATTTTTGGAACACGTCATTTTATGGGAAATTAAATGTTCTTTTCGAATCTACATTGACCCAGAAGGGTCATTTTTTCATTTAGAACAATTTTTTTAATTTTAAAATTTCGTGTTTTTTCTTACTTTGCAGGGTTATTTTTTAGAATGTAACAATGTTCTACAAAGTTGTAAAGCAGACAATTACAAAAATTTTGATATATAGACATAAGGCCGTGAGGTTACGGTTTCGCCTTGTAAGCATGATGGGTTTCCGTCTTTTGGAAAGTCAGATCCCTTCAAAGAGTAATTCTTCTCACTGGGAATACTGACCGGTAGGGGATGGGTTTCGACTAGCGGCGTGCTGGGTTTCTAATCCAGAGGTCGTGAGTTCGATTCTCGTACCGGGATGATGAAGTTTTTAAAAGGGGTTTGCTCATAAACATCACGAATTATCGCGATTTTACGAAAAAAGTTTTGAAAAAGTTACTTTTTGCGTTTCTCTCTGTTTCGTCGTTCGTGTCTGTCGTGGGTGACCATGAACGGCCATGATCGACGACGACCAACTTTTCAAAAAAAATCGTAAAATCGCGATGTTTATGAGTAAACCCCTTATGTCTATATACTAAAATTTTTGTAATTGTCTGCCCTACAATTTTGTAGAACATTCTTACCCTCTAAAAAATAACCCTTCAAAGATAAAAAAAATACGAAATTCTAAAATGAAAAATTTTGTTCTAGATGAAAAAATGACCCTTCTGGGTCAATGTTGATTCGAAAAGTACATTAAATTTCCCATAACATCACATGTTCCAAAAAATTTTACAGTCGAGTAACGGAAAATGGGAGAATTTTTAAAACGTTTTTAGTGTTTTTCGATGAAAATACGTTTATTCGGAATTCTGAGTACGCCATCAAATCGGGCGTCTAATTTTACATAAAAGTCCCTTTGACACCAAATTTCTATCTCATCACCGTTTCAGGCTGCAAATTATTGAAAAACACCTCTTTTTTCGCATGTTCAAAAATGGAAGGGGTCGTACCACGATCAGGTACAAAAGATACCCCTTAGGACAAGGTTTCACGCAAATCGAAGAGGGGTCGGGGCAACTGATGTGTGAGTTGGCGGAGAATTACCTACTGCATGATCTTAGAAAAACGGAAATTATTGCAATTGTAAATTTAGAAGAATTTCAGATTTTGACTAAGTTAGAGAAAAAAAAAACATTGTAATAGGGTTTGAATTTTCGTCATTGATTTTATTACAGGACTCAAAGTAAGCTTTGCTACATTCATTTAGGTTTTTTTAGAGGCCATTGCAAATATTTTTTCAAATTTTATGTCACCTATTTTACAACAAAAATTTCTCAAAAAATAAAAGTTTCATAAAATAATCGCTTGCTATCAACTGAAAACAAAAAAAAAAAAATTTTGAGTAAATAATCTTTAAAAGTATGACCAAACAAGTTTTAAAATATCTTTCGTAATTTTGAAATACCGTTAAATGTTATTATTTTTGAATATTTTCCAACTGGTAAGGTTTGTCTCAAGATTATTATTTTTAAAACATGTACATGTATAGTTTTGAAGTTGATGTCAGTAAACGCCTCAGTTTCATCAAGGTATGATAGTTTTGGGCTCCCTGAACACGCTCCAATCGACAGAATTGAACTTTAGTTAATGCATTGTAAATTTGGAAATATCTTCTGACGATAAGGAATTAATTTTAACTTAGCTTTACTTGTTTTCGATTTGTTGTGGTATAAAATATAATTAAGTTTAGCATGAAAACGTCTATAAATGATTCAATGTGCTTTTTTTGATGATCGTTATTTTCTTTTAAATTTAATTGATTTCAAGAACGAATACTCTGAAACTGATAAAAATACACACAAAACTCTTTTGTTTTCAAAAATATATATTTAATTTGTTTATAAATAAATCCAACTAATATAGCTATTATATTTCAATATTTGTGTTTGAGTTTGGTCTAATACTTTGTAGAACACGCTCCTGTGAAATCACAATATAATATGTAATTGAAATGAAAAAAATGTTTGAAAACGTGTTTGAATGTATGTAATGGTCATTCAAATTATTATTATCATTATTATTATTATTGTTATCAGTCCAAAGACATTTCAGTTAAATTTTGTTTGAAAATTATCATTTATCGAAAATGGAAAGAACTATTCTCTCGAGGTTCATTTGCAAAAAAGTTCATCCGTCAAACAAAAAACCAAAAATCGACAACGGAATCAACCGTAGACCTTTGACAAACCAATCCAATGACTTAGCTGCCTCGGCCACCACAGCTTGTGACCATGGGCGTCAAAAGTCGATGTATGACACTTGTTGGAATTTATTGATTCAACTAACGAATGAACTCATTTGTTATGATGGTGTGAGTTGGTACCATTATTCTATCGATTTTGGCACTGAGCCCTCAATAAATTTTGAGAGAACGATTATCTCGATTCTGAATTTAGGGTGTAGGTCATTCAAACTATTATTATCATTATTATTATTACTTTTATCACCAAAGACATTTCAGTTGAATTTAGTTTGAAAATTATAATTTATCGAAAATGAGAAAGAATTTAAGACAGTGAAATGCCACCATAACAGACGTATACACCAAAAACTGGGCAGCGCTAGTCCAAGAGAATAATGACTTCGAGTCGAGAGAATAGTAGTACATTTACGGACACCGGGAACACAGCTCGAGATGGGCGGAAAAGTTATTCCATCGAGGTTCATCTGCAAGAAAAGTTCAACCGTAAAAAAAAAACTCAAAAGTGTCAACGACGGGAATCGAACCAGAGACCTTTGACAGACTAACCCAAAGACCTAACTGCCTCGGCCACCACAGCTTGGTGACCAAGGAGTGTTCAGATGTCAATTTATGACACTTGTTGGAGATTTATTGTTTCAATTAACGTATGAAGACATTTGTTATGGTGGTGTGAGTTGGTAGCATTTTTTTTTTCACTGAGCCCTCAATAAATTTTGAGGGAAAGATTCTTTTGACTCTAAATTTTGGGTGTACTACACCATACAAATAGTACAAAACCTGCTGATTTTAGTCCATATTTTAGTACAGGATTGATTCACTTCAAGTAGAGCTTATTGATTAAAGAATTCTCATGATTCTGTAGTCTGCAAGTCCATAATAGACTCCACACCTGATACGAATCCAACAGGTGCTCTCCCGACGTCCCACGCCCAGATTGCGCACATGCCCTCCGTCATTTGGCTGCACTGATCTAGTAGTGTCTGGTGACTTGTCCACCACTTACCGCATGTGTATGTGCAAGCGTCTCGTGGAATTAATCAATCATAATTACTGCCACACGCTCTTTATAAAATCCAGTCCGTCTAACCACGGGCGTGATCGAAAAGTGGTGCTAATCTCCCGTCAGATCTAATTCATGTCAACGCAGCACAGAGTCACAGACTCGAAGTACCCCTTGAAGACGGTATTAGCATGGCAACCACTCGGCCAAGAAGGTGATGCAATTTTTCTTCACGGGTCACCTAATTGGCCGCGCGCGGTGTCATTTTCGCAAGAAACCCTTCGCGGTCAATTCTGATCCTAATAAATTTCAAATTCCAACACGGGCGGCGGTGTCCAGCATCCACGGTCATCGCCGCCACCGTCTTCATGTCGTCGTGTTGCAATAAATTCAGTAATCAGCTAAATTCCCTCAAATATTTGTCAACACCATTTGATACGGGGAGAGGATTATTTATTCATCACGGCGTCGTCGTCGTCGCGATTGCGACTAACTGCCCAACTAGTTCCGCTCGTGGACTAGAAGTTAGTATGTTGAGCAACTCACCGGTTAATCGGTATACCACACGCATTTGAACTGGTGAGGCGCCCCCTGAACGGCGATTAGACCCGGCCAGCGGCAAAACGGTACAAAACTCGGACAGAATGCACCAGAAGTACACGGAGAGAAAATATAAATATTATACAGTTTGTTGAAAACAACAAACTATTTAAAATATTTTTAAGTGACATTGCTGAAACGTTTTGGTTTGGTTTCGGTGAACCTCGTTGGATAAATGTACGACTCGTGCTGAAAAATCCTTTTTGCAACTTGTTGTTTCGAGTGAACCTCAAAATTTATTGCTTGAGACCATAAATGAGTTCATTCGTTAATTGTTCAAGTGTCATACATCGACATTGGTCCTCTGCTGTTGCAAAGTCCTGGTTAGTATAAGGTCTACTGACTCAGTGACACTTTGGTGACGGATGAAAAATGAACCTCAGATTTGCATCTCGACTGTGTTTCTGTCCGTGAATGGTAACTAGTCTCGAGGATTTTGACAACAGTTGGAATGAAAATTAGGCCGTTTTGTCAAAGTAGTTTCACAACAGAAATTTTTATTTTCAGTGCCAAATTCGCACCCTAATAGTGTTCAATTCCACGGCGTCAACGACGATCTATTGTGGTCTAGTCTCTACTAGAGCCACAATCCGTCGTCGGGTTCGAGTCCCGGTTGATACCGGTATTTATCACCGTGCAATAATTAATATTCTTTACCCCGCAAGATCTGGTGTCGCCTCCCCCCTCCCTTTGGAAGCTCGTTTTATCTCCCAAATGGCCCAGTTTGGATCTCTCTTTCACTTTTGTGCAAACATTGAAGGGTGGGGTCCGCGTGTAGGTGAGCAAGAATTTGCTCACCAGCCGGTCAGGCCCTGATCAGGTCGAGTTGCTAATTTAATTTATTGATTAATAAAGATTGCGGCCCGGGCCCAGGATGGTGGAGCATTTTGCGTGCCAAAAGGTTATAATTGCATGCTGCGGTCAACGGACTTTAGAGGAGCGGGGAGTGGAAATTTAAGAGCACATCAACCTCAAACTGTACTTCTCAGGTCACAACTGGATGTTGATTGAAAGTGAAACTTGTCCCAGATTATTTGCTTGGCGTTGTCGCTTGATCAAACTAGAAATGCTGAGTTCAGAAATTATTTCAAATTGTTCATTGCACTTTGTATGTTTTTAACTTTGAATTCCTGAGCACTTGCAGCGATCACAGTTTGAATTTAAATCATCAACCGTGTTGCATAAATGACTATCTAGCGGTGCAGCACCAGTAATTGTCACTCCCCAAACTGATCAACACTACTTCAGCACGTCTTCCAGTTTGATACATACTCAAAACTCGCTCCATCACGTAAACGCGCGTGGTTGCAAGTTGTGCCTCGTAAAAATGCCGTATTTATTCTCACCTTGACTGGCAAAATTCAAATAAGGAATCCATCATTTGTTTTTCCAGGAAAGATTCACCCTCACTCGCTGGCGGTCATCCCCAGGTAAACCAGTTTGGCCGTGAACCTGCCGTCGAGCGGTTTCTCTAATCATCCACTACCAGCTAGCACAAGTCGGCACGTGACGGCGGTATTATTATAACACACTGAAAACAAAACTATCGGCCCGATCAAACCGCGCCCGCGCTCCTCTGGAACCTTTGGCGGCGCCTCGAGGCCTGTCCGCAGTGTTGAGACAATGAAACCATAAACTGCTGCACCGGGCAGAGACCAAAATCCCCTTGCTGGAATTGCATCTTAGACGGTTGCTCTTAAAAGTCGCTCGATTAGTTGGTCCACCTACAAAAAGCATCATAATTACGCGGCGGGACAGATTTATAGTTTTCCACTTAGCTTCCACCAATCGCAGTCCGGTTGACCGCAAGAATGCACCGCAGCAAAAAAAAAAAAAAAAGAATTCTATTTCAAACAGATTCCGACCGGTCATAAATAATCTCCGGGATAGACCTCTTGAACGGTTCTACCGAGGAGGACGATGCGGCGCGGGTCTTCAGAGTGATGTCATTTTTAATGCGATATCGTATCCTCCCCGTACCTGTTGTTTACTTTGAGTACACTCAGTGTGATAGAAATTTAATTGAAACTGACTAACAAAGGATGATACAAAAAAAAAAATTAAATGCTATTTGTATGTACTGAAAACAAAATGAATGATTTGAAGGTTGGGTGAAAAATATTCAATCAGAAGTTCTTCTTTGAAAAAACAACGAATTTTGTTAAAATAACTTGTTAAACCTTAACAGTTTTGTGTCAATAATACAGATATAAATTATAATAGATTTTAAATATTTGGAATGGTCTTTAAAAAAAACCTATTGGAAAATTGTTTTTGTAAATGATTTAAATGCTAGATTTGAATTCTGAACGAAAAAAATGCTATCAACAGCAAAATAAAAAGAAATAATTCCGACAAATCCCAGGCAGGGGTAAATAATAAAGGAAATGCTTTGGAATTATTAGCAATCTTTGAAATTTGTTAACCCTAAAAGGATAGTCTTTGAAAAACATAGATATCATACCAAGCTTTGATACTTTTCTAATAATGAAAAAAAAAAGTTTTGCAAGGGTGCATTTCTATAGCAAAAGTTCTTCTTAAATATTCTTCTTCTTAAATATTTACCAAAAATGCCTCTAACTTGAAAACGATATCCCTATTCAAAAACATTATTTTCGATTGTAATTTCACATCTTAAAGTTGTATGTATTTATTTTTTATGTTCGTCAGATTAAAAAAAAACATTAGATTTTTTCAATCAAGCTACATTAGCCAAAATTAAAATGTGGTTGCAGGTTTGTCTGTTTCTAAAGTTTCTGTGTCTGTTTGAAAATATTCTTTTGTTTTTTTATGTACTATATTTGCAGTATCCAACGCTCTACCGCAGAAGATTCCTTTTTTGGCTTTAGATAAAAATGAGTTTTTCGGGAGTTTAACTTTTAGTGATCAAAATCCAAATAAAAAAGCCACGAAATTTTATATCCCGAATTTCGAATTTTCGAAAAAATCGATTTTTTCCGATAATAAGCCATTTTCTATAAAATCTAACAATTTTATGTATTCAATGTTTTTCCATTTCATGTAATTGGTTCGCTTTTTCCATACAAAAGTGGAACGCTCATATTTGAAAATCTTTACCTGTAGGAGAAATTTTCCGACCAATTTGGTATCTTCAGCAAAGTTGTAAAAATTATGGGAACTTGTTTTTGACGATTTCTCAACAATATTTTTTTTAATTTCCCTAAAACCGGTCTATATAATTTATATATACAGCAATTTCCCACGAAAACAGCATGGAAAAAAACAAAAGTGCTCGGATCGGGCTCAAAATTTTTCTGGGGGTTCCCTGGCCGAAATAATTCGACCCGTATTTTTTGTTTGGCCATTAGGGTGACCTATGCCGTGTTAGGGTGGTCTGAAAATGGCCATTTTCGTCGATTTTCGCAAAACCACTTTTTCGAAAAATCATAACTTCTCGCTATTTCAACCGATTTCAACTGTCTTACACGCAAATGAAAGGTAATAAGTTGGCCTTTTAATGAAAAATAGTAAAAAGTTTTGAAAATCTAGCCTAACATATGAAAAGGGCGTATGAAACTTTAAAATGCCGTTTTGACGGTGTCTAGACCAAAGACCCTATGTCTGGAAATATTTTTATCGGATTCCCCGGACATTTTTACATAACATACTAAAAAATGGGAGGAGTTCATTTACAGGATTCTGAGATATGATTTTTTGAAAATAAAATCCGTGTTTTTCGACGCGCCACGCACAAAAACCGGAAAATGACGAAATCGGCAAAATATCAACTTTTTTCACTAAAACTGCGATAACTTTAAAATTTAAGCGATGACCTATACATGTTTGGGTACCAAAATTTTCGTAATTAAAAGACGCAACTCCACAACTTTCAATTTTGAATGAACCCACAACTTTCAATTTTGAATGATTTTTAAACATTAAAAAAAATATATATAATTTTGCTTTTTTTCATATCAAATTCGAACCAAAAGTTTCTTTCTACAAGTGCAAAATATGATCTAATTTAGACACAACACTTTAAGAGGCTGTTTCTCAGAAACCTGCATTATGATTTAGAAAAAAGGAATATAGTTGGACATTATGTCAGCTTTTTATTAATATATTTCGTAGGATTGCATTTCCTGTATAAAGTTTTTAAAATTTTCGAAAATATCAACCTATAACTTGGAAATGGTGAACATGTAAAATCATTGGTCAAATTATTTTTGAATTTTGCTTAACTATATTTGTTTTTTTTTCTAATATCTACTTTTTCTTAAAATAAAATTTCTGATGCTAGATTTTTGCCATCCTTAACTATTCTACTGCAGAATATTTTTTTGGTCTCCCGAAAAATATGAAAAAAAAACTTAAATAACAAAAACGAATTTTGGGATATAAAATCAAGAAATTTAGATTTTTTTTAATGAAGCTTTGTATGGAAAAACTAGTTATGTAAAACTGCTTCATTTGACAAAGGAAATGTATCGTTAAAGTTTGATTGAAATAAAAAAATAAAAATAAATGTTGATGGGTAAAGTAATATAATCAGTGTTGCCAGGTTTTCATAAATAAATCTGGGAATGCCAGATTGGTCAATTGTTCGACAGAATACAGCAAAAACAAGCTTTTCTTCAGATTTTGTTAGATTTTTGGTTTTCAGCCCATTCAAAATATTTTTTTCAACCAAAACGTACGAGCCAATCCTAAATTTCTTTAATTTGGGTCTTATTTTAAATGTTGACAAACTCCAGGTTTTTTAAAAAATGCTCTTTTTCAACTTTCTCCCATCGTGCACTGATGCATTTCTGCTTGCCATTTTTTTCCAGATTTCATATCGGAACTTTGTCAGATTTTTTTTTCAATTTTTACCTGGCAACCCTGGACCCTTGAAGGAATTTTAAAAATTGTTGAAATAATTCACGAAATGTCCCGACACATCTAATTTTGATATTTTTGTGGTATTTAGGTTTTTTTCATCAAATTCCTCCAAACCATAGAATTCTTCCATTTTTACATCCATGAAATATCATGCTTTCATAAAAGATTTTGGAATGATTTCATGATTTGTTTTTTCAATATTTTTTACCTGTCAACCAAGGGCACTTCTTGTTCGCTGTAATTTTCTCAAGTCATACCATTTTTTTACTGCTCGGATTATCATGCAACTGAGTGTAGGCATTCGCCTGATTCCTCCGAGCCAGATCTCCTCACAATCCTTGATGGCACGCAGCAAAAGAAAGTGACTTTATCTTATCGTGTGTGGCTATGCCTGCTGGCGGTGTCGTTTGTCCTGCATCAAGGGAGGTACAAGTTCAGGGGACAAGCTTGCGGTGCGTTCTAAGCTGCAGGTCATCAGATATCGGATAGTTGAAGACGAAGGAGGAGTGTCTGGCGCAAAAAGTGACGGTGAAAAATGTGATTGTAATCGAAGAATCATTTACGGTCCGCCGGAACACATTCTGTACGGACGGTTGATTGGACATTTATTTGGATTTGAAAGGCGGTGGTTGATCGTGGAGTTGTTTTTTTGCTGACAGTTTTAGTTTTTTTTTTGTGGGCTGTGGAGATTGATAATCTTAAGCCTTTTAATTACACTTTTATTGACGGTTTTAAAAGAACAACTACAATAGATCATAGATATAATGCTAGAGTGAGTCACGCGACAAACGTTGGAATCAATATTCAACATCAGTATGGGAATTCCCAACCAACTTCAAACTATCTTTTTCATGATGAGTAAGCATCGATGGAGTAAGCGGGTTTCTCGATCACTTTTTTGCTTTTTTTTCCTTTAATTTTTTAAGGCCATCTGACAGCGTTACCAAAAATAACTGTCAAAGTCCTTCAACTCACATCTTCGCTTCGAATGATGTAATTCCCTTGTGCAGCCATCATCTCCCCCAGGTGTTAAGTGCCCCAACCCTGCTCCTACTCCCTCTTACAAACTGCCCTCCCCAAACGAGCAAAACAAAACAAAAAGACCCGGCTCGGGATCGTAACCGCGAGGTCTGTGTCAGCGACGTTTATTACGCTCAAAGCCTATTAGGCGAGTGTTTGATGGCTTTGCAGTCAATTAACCGTCTGGGTTTGAACTCTGATCTGCGGCGGCCTGCACAGGACTTGTTTCAGCGCGCGATCGTGTGAATGACCACGGAGTTGGCGCGCGGAAAGACCTCGCGATCCTTGGCCGCAGCTGAAGAGCGCGCAAAACGGAGAGAATTTGCTCCGGATCGCGGCGAGTACAATTTGTACCGGCAACATTCCACAGGAGGATTTTGAAAATGGTCTCGGAAGAGGATTGGACAGTGATGGGAAACGCATTTATGGAGTTGTAGGTTATTACTATTCTTGTGAAGTCAGGCGACTCAGACTTCAGCTCCGGATGATTTAGCGACTCTGACTTTGGCGACTTCAAATCACTGCCCAACTCAACCAACATCTTTCCAACGAAGTTGTTGATAGTTAATCGACTCCAACTTCAGTTTTTGAAGGTCGACTATTTTAACAATGATCCTGAGAGTATTATTTCATGTATACATGACGAAATCCAGTCTACAACCCGTGAATGCAAACGGTCCTGAGAGTGAAATTATCTTTACTGTCTCAGTTGGGTGCAGCCTTTGAAGTTGAGTAGTATTTCAATAACTACAAACTTAGATATTTCCCATCACTGCTCCGTCTACAGACACAACGCAACTCAACGCTGCTCCGTTTACCTGTGGCCCGCCATCAACCTTCCAAAACAAGAACGAGAAGCACAATAATTGATAAAAATGAGGCTAGAAAGGGAAACAGGAATTTGATCAATGAATCATGCTGCTGCATTCTTGTGCATTCCAAGAACGCAAGTGTGAGCTGTCCTTAACCGGAGAGACTCCGTCAACCGCCGCGGTGCGGTTCATGTTCTAAGAAAGGTCACGTAACGTTGAACTACAAAAGGGCTTTCACGGCGGCGGGCGACATTCTTCAAGAACTTGACATATTGTCAGTTTACACAAAAAAAAGCGTCTCACCTTCAACGCTTGACCGCCGTCAACGGCTTAATTCTGGTTCGCGTTGCGTGATTCAGCCAAGTTTCGCTTTCGCGCGTCACCCCGGTTAAAGGGGAGCCATTGAAAGGGACAGTGACCACAGAGATATGCAAACATTGACGAATCATTTCACTTTCTTGCAGAGTCAGCAGTTTAAGGTTATGTTTTTTGCGGGAAGTTTGTTTTGTTTCTTTGTTGACACTGACAAACACGGAGTGCGTGGTTAGACGTAGACCTTTGGAGGGCAAGTCTGAGTCGACGAATCTTGGGAAGCCTAGTTAGACAGAAAATTGTTCAAACTTTCAATTTGTATCACAAGTTATCTCATCTTCCCAACCATAAAGTGGCATTTTATCGTAATCGCAAGTCATCGCCCCGTCCAGTTCATTGATCCCTTGGCCGATACCGCACCGATCATCGGTTCGGAGGACTCGGGCAAAAAGGGACGAAATTCCTTAAACAGGTACATCCCAGAGCAATCCATTCATCATTTCTGTTTTCCAAAGTCGTCGTCATTCTTCGTTCGATATTGCCAAGAATACGCCCCCTTCGCGACCACCGTCCTTCCACTTCCGTCCTCGTCTAGACCGACGTCCACGGATCCGATGCCAAGGTGGTGCAATAAAATGCCCTAACCACACACCATAAAATGGTTTGTATTCTTTTATCTCTGGTTCTTTTCCAGATCACCGCAGGGTTCCTCGTCTCCCCCAAGTCGAATTCGCAGGTTGGCCTACCTGACGCGTTCCCGGAGCACAAAAAAAAAAAAACCCAACATTCTTTAGAACCGAGAGTTGCGCGCGAATCGTTGGCGTCCTTCTTGGTTTACTGAATGGGGGGAAGACCACCAGAGTGTGAGACTGTCGAGCGGCTTCTTCTGAACCACCATTCCGGACTAGAAGAAGGGAACGAGATTTAGGGAAGAATCGACGCCGGGCGTTCTTGTTTGTGCTTACAATTGTTCTGAGCAGCGCCGCCCAGGTGTGGTGAAACGGAACATAAACATTCGGCTAATTTATGGCAACACTTGCCAGGAATGTGCGAAAAACTAAACCGGCAGAGCAACCTTGGCGATCGGGGAGTTACGAGGGGAGACTGGGAGTACTTAATACTGGGTGGATCTAAAATGTTTCCAAAAGATTTATCGAAACATGAAAGTTAAATAATACGGTTTCGATAAAAATGTCGGGATGAGTCATTTTCAAGAATTTAGGAATTATTTTTAGATGTTGTTAATTAAAAACAAAATGTGCAACCAAATTTTAAATTAAATGGTTACATTTTTTATAAGGAGTTTTAAATAAATCATTCATCATTTTCCAGAAAGATTTATGAAACATTAAAATTTTAAGAAGTTGAATGAATGAAAAATAATGTGTTTAAAAAATTAGCTTTTATTTATTTGGAAACCCCGACCAAATTTGAGCTTCACAAGTCAAGATAAAATGTTGCAAAAGTTAAAAGCTAAGAAAATGAATTATCTTTTTATGGAAATCGCGAGTACGTTCAAAATTAAGAAATTAGTTAATATGAATACACCAAAGAAGTTCGAATAAAAATCATTAAAATTCAAAATGTTTTCGAATTTTCAAATTATAAATCATATAAATTTTATTTTTATTCTTTATTGTGATCTATGATTCAAAAATATTTAAAATATTCTTGCTAGTCAATAAATAAAAAATTCTATTTAAAAAAATAAGATTGTTGATACATGTTAGAACAAAAAACATTTATTCATTTTCTTATTGTTGAAATACCCAAGGCTCAAAAAACTTTTTTTTATATATATTTTATATATAATTAACCCTCAACTGCCCAATTTTTTTCTATAATTTTATTTTTCCCGTGTTCAGTAGGTAATTTTGAGCAACTTTTGTTCATTTTTAGTATTTTAATTTGCATTTATCATTTATCTTGTTCAGTTTATTTTTGTTTTTGGTACCACCTCCTATTATTACAATTTGCCTTTCTAATTTTTTCATGTTCTTACAGTCACTTTTTCAATTTTTTGCTTGTTTTTTTTTACATTTTCTGTTATAAAATGGCACCATTATCATTCAAATTGTTTAAACATTCGTAGGGGCATAGTCTGGAACACTAGAAAAATTGCTGCAAAATTCATTTTACTTAACATAAAGGAAATGTTTGTTAAAAAGCCAGCCAAAATTGATCCATAAAAAGTTCAATTAAAAAAAAAACATGGACAAAGTCACGTAAAACAAGTAAAATTTTCAACCCATAAATTTTCTAAAATTTTAAGAGATCTTTTTTTCAATTATTTTTAAAGATCAAACATTGGTTGAAAAATCGAAGCCTGTCAAGCCCAGTTTTAGAGGGGGCATTCTCCTGGGTTTAATAGTAGTTTATGCAACAACTTGCAAAAAGAGAATTTTTTCAGCCCGAGTCGTACATTTATCCAACGAGTTGGATAAATACGAAGAGTGCTGAAAAAATCAAGTTTTGCAACGAGTTCCATACAACATTTTATGCAATTCCAAAAAACACACACTGAGTGAAATTTTAAGTCAAATTTTCATGTATTTTGTCAATAAATCATTTAAATCAAAAAAAATGTTGAAAAGTGTTACTTTTCGAAACAAGTGCTGAAAAGTTGAACTTTTCAGCACCCATTTGTTCTACTTTTCTGCATTTATTTTGAAAAGTGTTGCTATTCGATTCTGTTATTTTTGATACAGAAAAGAAGGCTATTTCGTCGTTCAAAAATGACAGGAAATGTGAGTAGTTTCACGACGGAACTGCAAAAAAATATGTTTAAGCTTGCTTGGGCTGAATAAAAAATCTTTAAAATTTTTGGAAATGTCCGATGCTAAATTTCGCAAAATGTTTTGTTTTTTTCGCTAAAATTTTTGTTTTCGTTTAATTTTACATTTGGCTTGATTTTTGAATAAAAAGCAAAATCCCCCCTTCGACCCCTGTCAGAACCGAGGGAAAAAACTTTGAAAAATATTTGCATCGGCCTTAGTGAAAAAACCAGAAAAAAAATTAATCAAATAAACAACATTTTTTCTGAAACTCAAAACGATCAACTTTTAACAAAAACTTAATTTCTGTAAATATTATGAAAATTTTTAATTGAAAAAATAAATAAAATAATTTTGAAAGATTTTAAAGTTGCGTTTAAGTGTGCTTTAAATAATAACCTCTGCACTGGAAATTTTATAAGCAGGGATGAGAAATGTGAGCTGAAACGATTTACAAGCGATTCTGTAATTTAGTTTTTTTGTGACAATTTTCAAATTGGAAAACATTTAATTACATTTAACAATCAAATGAAAATGATGTTCAAAAATATGTGCCATAGGTAAGTTTTTTTTTTAGATTTCTTTATATATTTATATATTTATGTATTAAGTTGAACCATTTTCAAGATAAAGGTATTTTTTCATGTTAAATCAAAAGTTTAAGCAAATATTTACAACAATGTTATTGTTGGGCTTTATTGATCGGAGTTGAGTTGGACTTAGTGTCCTCTGTTTTCATCTCAAGATATTTCGGAAACTTTTGGTTCGATTTTCAATGTAAGATAAAATAAAACAGTTTTAAATTGCAAAAAGTTTATTTTTCAAAACTGAAAATAAACCACAAGTTTCCACGCTACCGTCAGTAAAAAATGAGGGCCATTTAGTGACACTTTGAAAAACTCGTTTGGTACAAAAAATATGTTTATAAGTGGCTGATATTAAGCAACCAGAAATATTTCAAAAGCAAAAAAAAAATATCACACCCTCAAAATGCCTAATAGTTAATTAGTGATCTTTCTTTTTCCAAAAATACCAGGACACAAACATTGAAAAATATGTTTTTTTTATCAATTTGTGAAGTAAGTTAAAATGAGAATCGTCCCGTTCATAAGATTCAAGACATTTTTCATTGGTTATTGCAAACTCTTGCTAAAAACTTACCCGTTGCAGCACCAGCGGCGCGGAGAAGTCCTTGCCACCCTGGAGACGGAATCCCCACGGCTGGCCTTCGCCTCGTCGCAGTTGAACTGTGATCAAATTTGCCATATCTGAAAAAAAAACGACCGGAGAAGAGAAAACGAGCAAATTAATGAAAAATGAAACCAAGATACTATTGAGATGTGTGGCTATTTTTTTAATAGGGTTATTGGTCTGCAGAAATTTAAAATCGTCAGTTAGCATCACAGTGACTTCTAAAGAATTGGTTAGAATTTCTGCACCAGTCATCCATCAAATACCGAGAATCTTCACCAGATGTGGTGAGCCAACTCTATTGCGCGAGAGTACAAGTACAACCCGCGCAATGACCAAGAACCATTGCTGCGCTTCCTGAAACTCTTCTCAACGGCGGTGGCGGGGCTTGCGGAGTGAGACTTAACCTTGAACGTGCGCGCTCGTCGTCGCTTGCCCGCGAGATCGACTGTGGTGTTGAAAAGAAAACTTTCCGCAATTATTGAGCTGTGTGTTGCTTTCTCGGTCTGCACCCGGTTCTCGTAAAAATCGGATTTAGTTGATTTTTTTTTTATTTTTTTATAGCAAACATGCAATGAAATGAAAAAAAAATGGGAAAAATTTGAAAGCAATTTGTGTTCCCTAAAATTCGTAAAAATAATCAATTTTTCAGAGAATTCCTCTGTACCGATCTCCACCCGCCACAGCACCGGCAGCCTCACTGTCTGGCCGGGGAGGTTCACATCTACCCGCGAATATGCAAATTCATCTTTTCGCAGTCCGGCTGGGAGGCCCTTGAACGCTAACCGTTTGTCTCGTTACAAGTTCCTCAAACGAATGCAGTTCCTCTAGTAGACGATATCTCTGTGGACGTTGCTGTTGTTGTTTGCGGTCGTCACCGAAGAGACCGGCCCAGTAATGAGAGGTGTTTTATTATTATTTACAACCAGACATCGGCCGCCGATTATTCATCGTTATATTTATTTACTTTTCAATTTTACTCAATCATGTTTACCGCCACTTTATAATAAATCTGATTAGGGGTTAACCATCCGGAGGGCGGTCACGTGGTTCGGTGGGGGCGCTTTGAAGTGACCGCGAGCGATTGAGCGATGATCATTCAGGCTGCGGACAGAGGGGCTTTCTTTGAAGGCTCTTGTGGGGTGGTTGAATCTCCGCGCGAGGAAGAACGTAACCGATCGCGCTGGTTGGCAGTTTTATCAATTTCCTCAACTTTGCTATTAATAAATATAAATGTCACACAGTGGGCAGCCCATTGATGAATGCGGTTTGGTATTTTTCAGGACGGAGTCATTGATTTTGTGAATAAATGGCTGTGTATATTATGGATTCGATAGCATCATTCACATAGTTACTAAATTTTTAATTAATTTAAAATTAGAACAACAATGAGTTAAAATGAGAGACTTAAATTAAGAATCATAAATAATGTCTTTAATAATGTTCAAGAAAGATGGAAGCAATACTTTAAGACGTCTGGAATGTTCTAGGTAGTCGAAATCTCCCGGAAATGGTGAATTGAAGGCTGTCTGCAGTTTTGACCCCGGGTCATACCCACTTCAGCTTTAGCTATGGTAGACTACTTTGAAATCCGCTGGGATGTTCTGCGTCATCCAAGGACTCCTTGGAGTTAAGAACTGCAAATCTACCTCCGTAATAAGCACAATATCGGTGCTTGATTGCACCTGAACTAGATTCTCACCACCATGGTAGCCGTCTATTGCCCATCTCCACCGCGCACCAGGGACAAGGAAAGGGATTCGGAAGACGGAAAGTGTTGATGCTCCACTTTTTTCAGAGTATTAAGGGAAAATCTCCACGGTATCCTCAAGTATGTTTCGCTTGGAGTTGGACGGTTTTTGGGAAGATGAATCGTCTGAGGAGCCACCCTAGGCGAGTGGTAACGACCGTTTTTGCATTGTTGTTTGAATTCTTCGTGTGTTCTCATTTCTAATGGGAAAGATTTCAATTCTTCTCATCTCTTACTGGATGAATTCTATCAGTCACCCAGGCTACTTTTAGTGAGGTATTTTTTGATTCAATAAAATTGAATCAAATTGCGCTTGCAATCTTGCATGCATTCTTGATTGAGTTCTGATATTTAACTTGCATTCAATTTGATTCTTAGTCCGATTCTTGGATTCAACTATATCAGTCTCAGTCTTCTTCAAGTAGCCAATGCTCCACGGTTAAGTGGAAAGCATTTTTGCTTGCCAATCCTAAGAACAGGGGATCGAAATAAATATTCGAATTGAAATGTATTACTATTTGATACAAGGGTTGAAAAGTTCAACTATTCATCACTCAAATGGATGCTGTAAAGCTAGGCTATTAAGTATTTGTATTGAAAAGTAAAACTGTTCAATGTCATTTTGATTTAAACCGTGAATTAACTACATATTTTGACTCCTATTTCTATCCTTTTTCTATGAAATGAATAAAAATCTTCTTTTTGCCACTTATAGTATTTCAATAATAATTTCAAATACCTAAAACTTGAATATTAGCATTCATTGAACCATTTAATAATAATGTTTATATCAATTTTTGATTGTTTTTTCATCCTAGAAGGAGCATAAGCAGCTACTTAAAAAATGAGAAGTTTAATCAAAAGTTTTTGCATTCTTTCAAACATGAGCAGTTCATGAAAAATATTCATGAAAATATTTTTCATCAGAGAAACCATGTTTTTCTGCATTCTTTTGAACATGACAGTTTCTATTTTTTTAAGAGTGGCAAAGAAAACAAGAAAACTAGAAAACTAATTTAAAGCTTTACCTAAAAATGTTAAGCAAAAAGTATCACAAAATCTATTTATATAAAAAAAATTCTGTTCGAACGCGAATCAGTTCAATATGGAGCGTCGGATCGAGGTGCTCTTTAATGCGTTGAGTTCGTATAAGATCAAGGAAGGTTCTTGCGCCAAAAAGTGACAACTTTGGCCACTTTGGAACCGATTCCGGACAATCCGCAGATTGTATGGGAAAAGTTGCGCAAAATCGAAATTTGATCACAGGAGGCTGAATAAGCAAACAAACTCAAAACGTCAAGAAACGAAGAAAAAACAAGACGAAATTTGTCGGGTTTAGCTTGTACTTAGTAAATCATTACTATTATGCTACAAAAAACTAACCTAATCCACCTATGTGGTTGATGCCTTCCTCACTTTTTACCAAAAATTAGAAATATAAGTGGTTTGTGTAGAGAATAAGACCGGGATAATAATTCATGCATAAAAAGAACTTAAATGAATAAATTATTTTATGGAAAGTAAGACGAAGAAATGAATTAAGACCGTTTCAAATGTTAAAGTCGAAAATCGATTGTGCTTGGTTTGCTGAAAAGCAACGACGACGCACATAAAGCGAGAGCACCATCGTGTGCAAAGAAATTGGTCAGCAACGTGTACACACGCTGTATGAGTGTGAGTGCTTCGTCTAGGTTGGGTCTGCTGCGCAACGTAAAGCTTTGCTAAATAAAAGAGAGAGAAATTAGAGAGAGATAACGAACGAATGCGGCGATGGCTGAAAAGCTTTCGAACGTCGTGTCAGAATCGCGCGGCGCGGGAGAAATGAAATGAAAGAGTCGTAAGTGTGAGTGCGCTCTTTGCATGATCGTGGAGAGTGGCTTTTGTCGGGAAGGTCTTCAGTCTTGTTTGCAAAGTTGTAGCGAACGGTCGTTTGACGACATTTTTTAAGTTTTGGCCGTGAGTTTACCACATGGCGCAGTCGATAGGTACGTATGGTGAGGATTTCAATGGAAAAAGAAAGACAGAGAGAGGAATGGAGTGGACGAACGCCTCCACAGCGCAAAAAAAAAAAAAATCAGTTGACGAACGCCTCAACTGCACCAAACAAACAAAAAAAAACAAAAATGAGTTGACGAACGCCTCAACTGCAAAAAAAAAAAAAAAAGAAAAAAAATGAAAACAGTTGACGAACGCCTCAACTGATCACATATAATGTTGACGAACGCCTCAACTGATTTCTGAGCGTGAATCGGATAAAAAAAAACGGGTTGATAAGAAAACATGAGAAAGGGTTAATTAAGAACCTAAACACGAAAATGGAGTGGAATTTTTTTTTTTTTTTTAAATAACACGAACGGAAAAGTTCGAAGAGAGAATGCAATGGACATTGATTTTGAGATTTGAAATAAAAAAAGTGATTTCCATCATAAAAGAGCAACAACATAAATTGCAATGAGTTTGGAGAAGAGTTGATTTGTTTTTCACAAAAAAAGATGATTGCAATAATTCAGTATTAATTTGGAAATTTCAGTCAGTTCAAGGAGATAATGTAAGAAACTGTGGTTGAAGAACACAAGTTTTCTTGAGATTATTAAGCTAAAGTATTTTTTTTATTAAAAAAAAAACAAATGGTTTGAAATGAGCACAAGAAAAGTGGGAGAGCTGAAAAAAAATCGCTCGATAAAGCAAAAAAAAAAAATGATTCGATGGTTTCTGAAGAATAAAATAACAGTAGTTTTCTTTTTAATGAAAAGAAAAAAAAAAACAAAATAAGATGATTGCAATAATTCGGAATTGATTTGGAAATTTCAGTCAGTTTGAGGTGATAATGTAAGAAACTGTGGTTGTAGAACACAAGTTTTCTGGAGATTATTAAATAAAAATGTTTTTTTATTAAAAAAAAAAAAAACAAATGGTTTGGAATAAGCACAAGAAATTGGGAAAACTGAAAAAATCGCTCGATACAGCAAAAAAATAAAAAATAAAAAAATGATTCAATGGTTTCTGAAGTAGTTTTCTTTTAATGAAAAGAAAAAAAATGATTGAAGAAACTGTGGTTGTAAAACACAAGTTTTCTGAAGATTATAAAATAAAAGTGTTTTTTTATTTAAAAAACAAATAGTTTGGAATGAGCAAAAAAATGAAATAAATAAAAGTGATACGATGGTTTATGAAGAATTAAATAACAGTAATTTTTTTAAAGAAAAGAGAAAAATAAGTTTTTCTCAATAACAGGAAAAAGGTGGTGATTAAAATAGAAACGGACACAAGAAAAGTGGGAGAGCTGAAAAAATCGCTCGATACAGCAAAAAAATGATTCGATGGTTTCTGAAGGATTAAATAACTGTAGTTTTCTTTTAATGAAAAGAAAAAAACAAAAAGATGATTGCAATAACTCGGAATTGATTTGGAAATTTCAGTCAGTTCAAGGAGATAATGTTAGAAACTGTGGTTGTAGAACACAAGTTTTCTGGAGATTATTAATTAAAAGTGTTTTTAAAAAAAAAAAAACAAATAGTTTGGAATGAGCACAAGAAAATTGGGAGAACTGGAAAAAATCGCTCGATACAGCAAAAAAATAAAATAAAAATGATTCGATGGTTTCTGAAGTAGTTTTCTTTTAATGAAAAGAAAAAAATGATTGAAGAAACAGTGGTTGTAAAACATAAGTTTTCTGGAGATTATTAAATAAAAGTGTTTTTTTATTTAAAAAAACAAATAGTTGAAATGAGCAAAAAAATGAAATAAATAAAATGATACGATGGTTTATGAAGAATTCAATAACAGTAATTTTCTTTTAATGAAAAGAGAGAAAAAGATAAGTTTCTTTTTCTCAATAACAGGAAAAAGGTGGTGATAAAAATAGATACGGGTTAGTGAGAAAACATAAGAAACGCTTGATTGAAAACCCAAACAAGGAATTGAAATAAAAATGATTATTTCTAAATTTTTATTTTTTTCCCAAAAGAAAACAAATAATTAAGAATAAGCCAAATTAAAAAAATATTTACACGCTCAACGATTGAAGGAATTGAATAACAGTAATTTTATTATGATGAAAAAAAGGAACAAAATTATAAAAAAAAGAAGTATTTTTCTCAAGAAAAAAAAAGTTTCATGACTAAAAAAAAACCGGGTAGTGAGATACTATAAGAAACGTTAAAAACCAAACAAAGAAATTAAAATATATATATATATATTTTTTCTTAACAAAAAAAATGGGACTCGGTGAAAATTGAAAAACGGCAAAATTTTAAGAGAAAATATAATAGACGTTAGTTTTGAGATTTAAGCGCCTTTATCTAAACATTGGATTGAGCTTCTAGAGAAAACTTAAATAAATAGGTTTTTTTTATCGCGAAAGAACAACAAAACAATTGGAATGATAATCGAGATGATAATGGAGAATTCTGAATGGAATAGTTGTTGGAGAAAAAGTGGAAGTGATTTGTTTTTCACAAAAAAGACGATTTATATTATTCGGAGTAATTTTAGAAATTTCAGGCAGTTTAAGGATATAATATAAGAAATGGTAGTTTGGAAACATATTAAAATGATAAAAAAACAGAGAAGTGATTTTTCTTGGATTTTTTTCCCTTAGCGAAAATCAAACAAAATAATTTAAAATGATTTTTTAAATCATTTTATGAAGAAAATGTAAGAAACGGTGGTTGAAAAACACGTTTTCACGAGATAATTGAATAAAAGTGCTAAAAAATAAAAGCAGAACAATTTGAAATGATACTCGAAGTTTCTTAGTTGTGTTCCTGTAGGGCAGCGATTTTCAACGGGGGTAGTGGGCCTACTTGATTCACATGGCAGGGGGTAACGGCCTAGAAGAAGGTTGAGAATTGCTGCTGTAGGGAATAAAATAGAAGATTTTTTCTCAAGCAAAGAACAAAACAGAATTGGGGATGGCAAAAAAAAAATCGCTCGATGTAAAATATGAAAAACGATAGATTAAATATTTAAATAAGGAAATAAAATAGAAACGATAAAAAAAAAATCTGTTATGTTTTGGAACATTTTATCACGTATTGAAAACAAACCGTGAAGTTAAAACGAAATAAGATACGATGGTTTTTTTAATATACACGCTTAATGATTGAAAAATTAAAAAAAAATATATATCATCAAAGCAAGGCCAATTTAATTTTGAATTATTCTGAAAGAAGAAATAATGAAAAACTATTGTTGAAATTTCTGTCAGTTAAGGATGAAAATGGAAAAAGAGACTTTGGTTCTGAGATTCATACGCTTTAAGGATAAATTAGAAAAAAAGACAGAAAAGTATGAAGAGAAAAGGTAACAGTCGTTGGTTTAGAAATATAAACGCCTTATGTCGAAACATTGGACTGAGCTTCTGGAGTACATTTAATAAAAGTGGTTTGTTTTATTATAAAAGAGTAACAAACTAATTTGGAATGATTTTGGAGGATTCTGAACCGATTTCTTTTTGAGGAAATAAAGTAAATTTGATTTGATTTGAATTTTTCACAGCAAAAAAAACCATGATTTTGGAAATTTCAATCAGTCAAAGGAGATAATGAAATAAACGGTAGCATGGAAACCTACCTTTCTTATATTTATTTATTGAACTGAATTTATGTTCGATAACAGGAATGAGTTTCTAAAGATAATTTAGTGAATGATTTTGAAAACACGAAAAGAGGTATAAATAATTTTGAATTATTTAAAAAGATTATTAATTGAGTTTCTGAATGAAAAAACAAAATAAGCGTTTTTTTCACAAGAAAAGAAAAAACAAAAGAATTTAAAATGATTATGGAAACAAAATATTGGACAATGTTATAAACAATAGAGGTTACTAACCCTAACAAGAAAATAAACTGCAAATGACTTTCTCAAAAAAAAAAAACACAAAAAAAAAACAAATCGATCTGTGATGATTTTGAACATTTTGTCACTTTAAAAAAACAAAAGGTAAGAAACGATAAGGTTCAAGGTGAAAATTTAAATGACGCTGGTTTGAAATCTACACGCATTATGTATGATTATTGGACAGAGTTTCTAAGGAAATTTAATAACATTGTTTTCTTATCATGAAAAAGGGTAACAACTAAATTTGGAATGATCTTAAATGAAGAAATAATTTGGAATTGTTTTGAAATTGTCTATAAGTTGAAAAAATACGTAAAAACGGTAGCTTGAAAATCAAAACATCATAAGCATTGAGCAGATCAGCAGAAACGGGAAAAGCAGGATTAAATTAAATAGGATTTTCTCCAAAATTTTCTGAGTGACTTTGTAAGCATGTAAGCAACAAGTTTGAAATCATCACTGAGCAACAAAAAGTGAATTTTGTGCATCAATAACAGGGAATGCGATGAATATTTGAAATCCAATAAAAAATCCAAATCAGATAGGTTTAAATATAACAGAAGAAGATAGTAAACTTTGAAAAGTACAGTGGCCTGTATAGCAGAAGTTTTTACACGAATTCGGCAAACAAAAATGAATTAAAAAAAGGTATGTAAGTTATATGTAGAATGACTGACAAGAGAACATACGAAACTAAGAGAAAATTTTTAAAACTGAAAATGATTGAGCAAATCGAATTATTAGAATGCTTTACTACAATTTGAGATTTACAGTTTGAATATAAAACATAAAATAAAACTAGACATCAACAAAATCAAATTGATCGAATCATAGAAAAATATAATGGGTCACAAAGATAGAATAAGATCAAAACAATTAACACAATATGATCTGAATATCAATCAAATAATAAAAAAAAGGAAAGAAAGCAGGTATAGTGTAATTGCACGTGTATTATTGATCAAATACAATAATGCAATGCAATTATAAAAAAGGAACAATAAAAAAATAACTGAAAATGGAAAAGAGCAGAATAAATCTAATAAAAAAAACATCAAAGACGAATACTTTTGAGACGATAAAAAGAAGAAAAGAGGTTGAGAATTGTATGATTTGGTAAAAAGAAATTATATGGTAAAAAAGCAAGCTTGCAGGATGAGTTTGGAAATAATCAACTCAATACACAAATTAGCAAACCGTTAGACATTATTATTTGATGTTGGTCTACTGTAAAAAAAATAGAGTTTTGCTTAACAAGAAACAAAAATTTGATTCATTTGACAGATATCTACAGTGATCTAAAGCATAGATATCAGACTTCGAAAAAGCATGTTTACTTATATTTAAATACTGTAAAAAAAAATAAAAATAAATTTAAATTACATTTTATTTGTGAAGCGTCATATCAAAATATTAAAAATTCAGTAGAAAACAAAGACAGAAAACACAAAAAAAGAGTAGAGAAGGGGGATAATGTAGAGAATAAGACCGGGATAATAATTCATGCATAAAAAGAACTTAAATGAATAAATTATTTTATGGAAAGTAAGACGAAGAAATGAATTAAGACCGTTTCAAATGTTAAAGTCGAAAATCGATTGTGCTTGGTTTGCTGAAAAGCAACGACGACGCACATAAAGCGAGAGCACCATCGTGTGCAAAGAAATTGGTCAGCAACGTGTACACGCTGTATGAGTGTGAGTGCTTCGTCTAGGTTGGGTCTGCTGCGCAACGTAAAGCTTTGCTAAATAAAAGAGAGAGAAATTAGAGAGAGAGATAACGAACGAATGCGGCGATGGCTGAAAAGCTTTCGAACGTCGTGTCAGAATCGCGCGGCGCGGAGAAATGAAATGAAAGAGTCGTAAGTGTGAGTGCGCTCTTTGCATGATCGTGGAGAGTGGCTTTTGTCGGGAAGGTCTTCAGTCTTGTTTGCAAAGTTGTAGCGAACGGTCGTTTGACGACATTTTTTAAGTTTTGGCCGTGAGTTTACCACAGTTTGGACACACATTTAAGCTTTTTTTAGTTCCAGAAAAAACACAGATTATGTGGTCGTAACTCAAGACAGGGTTGCCAGATCTTCAATGTTTTGGACTCATTGGAAAGGCCTCTCAATTGCCAAACCAACGATGGGTCAGATGATGGTTCCGGACATAGTTTACATACATTTCTGTGAGATTCGGTTTCAAAAAAGTACATAAGTATCACTTAAGTGGTTATAACTCGAGACAAGGTTGCCAGATCTTCAATGTTTTGTACTCATTGGAAAAGCCTTTCAATTACCTAACCAACGGTGGGTCGGATGATGGATCCGGACATAGTTTACACACATTTAAGAAAGATCCGGCTTCAAAAAAGTACATAAATATCACTTAAGTGGTCGTAACTCAAGACAGGGTTGCCAGATCTTCAATGTTTTGGACTCATTGGAAAGTCCTTTCAATTACCTAACCAACGATGGATCGGATGATGGATCCGGACATAGTTTACATACATTTCTGTGAGATCCGGTTTCAAAAAAGTACATAAGTATCACTTAAGTGGTCATAACTCGAGACAGGGTTGCCAGATCTTCAATGTTTTGTACTCATTGGAAAGGCCTTTCAATTACCTAACCAACGGTGGGTCGGATGATGGATCCGGACATAGTTTACACACATTTAAGAAAGATCCGGCTTCAAAAAAGTACATAAATATCACTTAAGTGGTCGTAACTCAAGACAGGGTTGCCAGATCTTCAATGTTTTGGACTCATTGGAAAGGCCTTTCAATTACCTAACCAACGATGGATCGGATGATGGATCCGGACATAGTTTACATACATTTCTGTGAGATCCGGTTTCAAAAAAGTACATAAATATCACATAAGTGGTCATAACTCGAGACAGGGTTGCCAGATATTCAATGTTTTGGACTCATTGGAAAAGCCTTACAATTACCTAACCAACGATGGGTCGGATGATGGATCCGGACATAGTTTTCATACATTTAAGAATGATCCGGCTTCAAAAAAGTACATAAATATCACTTAAGTGGTCGTAACTCAAGACAGGGTAGCCAGATCTTCAATGTTTTGGACTCATTGGAAAGGCCTCTCAACTGCCAAACCAACGATGGGTCAGATGATGGTTCCGGACATAGTTTACATACATTTAAGTGAGATCCGGCTTCAAAAAAGTACATAAATATCACTTAAGTGGTCATAACTCGAGACAGGGTTGCCAGATCTTCAATGTTTTGGACTAATTGGGAAGGCCTTTCAATTACCTAACCAACAATGGGTCTGATGATGGATTCGGACATAGTTTACATACATTTAAGTGAGATCCGGTTTCAAAAAAGTACATAAATATCACTTAAGTGGTCATAACTCGAGACAGGGTTGCCAGATCTTCAATGTTTTGGACTAATTGGAAAGGCCTTTCAATTACCTAACCAACAATGGGTCAGATGATGGATTCGGACATAGTTTACATACATTTCTGTGAGATCCGGTTTCAAAAAAGTACATAAATATCACTTAAGTGGTCATAAATCGAGACAGGGTTGCCAGATCTTCAATGTTTTGGATGCATTGGAAAGGCCTTTCAATTACCTAACCAACGATGGGTTGGATGATGGATCCGAACATCGTTTACGTGCATATAATTGAGATCCGGATATTTGCGAAAACACGTTTTTATACATAACTTTTGAACTACTTATCGAAACTTCAAACAATTCAATAGCGATGTATGGGACCTTAAACCAAGTCGAATGCAACTGGTTCGATCAAAATCGGTTCTGCCAGTGCTGAGAAAACTCAGTGAGAATTTTGGTCACATACATACATACACACACACATACACACACACATACACACACACAGACATTTGTTCAGTTTTCGATTCTGAGTCGATATGTATACATGAAGGTGGGTCTAGGAGCTTTTAATAAAAAGTTCATTTTCAGAGCAGGATTATAGCCTTACCTCAGTGAGGAAGGCAAAAGAATCAAAATAGTAATGATTTAGGGAAAAATGTATTGGTCAAAAAATTCAAAATATATAAAAAGATTAAGGTCATTGTTTGATTAAAAAAACGTTATAGTTCATAATCGATTTTTCAATGGACATGAAAATTTCAGTCAATTTAATTTTCTCCATAGTTTTTGGAAGACATTTCACAGAGGGCAATGGCCTTACCAGCATGATGAAAAAAAAAACTTTTTGAAAGATGGTTTTATGATTTTTTGTTTTCTCAAAAAGCAGTTTAAACATTTTCAAAAAAAAAGAAAAAAAGAAAACAAAAATTACTACAAATGGTATTGTGAAGAACACATTGCATAACGTTTATTTATGCATTACCCTTTCAAAAAAGGTATAATTATATCTTTTTACAAGTTAAGAATGTCTAGACCAAATTAAGCAAAACAGAATTTTAGGTCATATTTAGACCCTTAAATTTTTCTTCCGAATTCGGTAGTTGAAAATCATTAAACTATCTGTCAAAATGAACAAAATTCGGTAGTAAGATGAACAATAATGAACTTCATTACCGAATCTTGGTAAGATTTTTATCAAATTTGATAGTTTTCAGTTTACCGAACTGTTCAGCAGATGAAAAATCGGTAATATTTACCAAATGCGATAAAAAATCTAAGTGTGTAAAAACTTGTGAGAGAAGTATAACTATGATGGTGTTATAACCCTATTAGGCCTGAGTTTTCAAAAATGTATGTTTTTGCTTGATGATGGGAAAATCACTTTTAAGACCATACGAAAATTAATGGTTACCGTCAGTGGGGGTGACATTGGGTCTGAGGGGTGAGACTGGGTCAAAGTGATTTTTTACGGATTTTACCATTTCTCAGGTTCTTCTCAATGAAATTGAATTCTTTTGAAAAGGTTGTGTAGGGGACATCTTAAGATGACTTCTCTGAAAAAATCTCGTTCCTAGAACAAATCCTGTTATTTTGGCAGATGTCTAAAGTTGGGGTACGTTTTTGGTCAAAAATGACCTCTCGAAAAATCATTTTTCTAATATTTTTGTAAGAATTGCTCGAAAACTACCCAAATGTTGAATCTACGTTGAAAGATTTCCGATGTTATTTAAATTGTTTTTGTTATTAAGAAAATACTAGAGGTGTATCGTTTTTTGACCCATAGTCACCCCCACTGACGGTAGTTTTAATTTTTTTGATTTTTGGGTCACATTAGACGAATCTGGCCAGAAAGGGAAAAAGCATTGTGTGCTACTCTTAACAAGTTTAGAAGTCTATTTATTCTTGGTGGTTGTGGAAAAAAAATCACATTTAAATCATATTGCTATTATAAAATCATAACAAAAAGAAATCGTCCCTTTCTATTTAGTCTTTGATGCTTTATAAAAAGAAAAATTACAATTCATTAAAAATTTTAAAGCAAAACATTATAAGCGATATTGATAAATATTTTTACCCAAAAACAAAAAAAAAACACGAATCTAGTTTTGATTGAATTCCATGTTTCCTTCATTTCAAAACGTTTATTTTAAACTTTAAAGAAAAAAAACTTGTTTTCGATATCTAACTAGATTGAAGTGATTAATCCAAGAGAAATGATTAAACGCTTTTATGCAACTTCACCATTATAACCTTTCGACCTTTCTCAAAAAGTTACTCATCAGCAAAAAATAGTCACCACCACTCGTTTCATCACCGCCACTTTCTGCAATAACTCATTCGAAAATCACCAGCCAACTGTTGCTGTTGTTGCCGCCATCTCATGGTGGTGTCGACCCGTTGAAAGTGTTTGCTGACGATCACGACGATCTTCAGCGGCTGCTGCTCATTAGTCCGGTGAGCATGCAAAATACGTGTGTTTAGATCGCTGACGTGTGCGATTAAATTGAATTAATAGTTGCGACGGTACAGCATAACACACTTATATAGTGAGAAGAGTCACACTTCCTGGGAGGACCCCACGCTGGGCCACCGCAATTTTGCTCGTCCGCGAGAGCCCTTGATTGGCACAGCTGGACGGATTCGCACCAGGGTGTTGTGCCCTATTGGGCGGAAGGTAAATAGTTTGAATAGCATTCCAAGGAAGGGGTTTCTCTGTTGCATTCTTTGTTGGGCTGAGATACCTTGGAAATTGATTGATGGGTTGAAATCGTAACTTTGAAAAGTGATTGATTCGTTTTAGAAGTGAAAACAAATTCATCCAATTAAGCATGATAAATGTTTTGGGTTTTATCTTAAAAGAAAATGTCTAAAAATTTGCTAAGCAGATTATATCAGCTGTTTTTTTTTGTAGAAAGGCAGCGACATCTTGGTGACAGATTAACTACTGCAAAGTGTCCAACTCTAAACCATGCGAGATGCGCTTCTTGCTGAAACTTGTTTGTTGCACCACAGGTGAAAAGGCAAGAAATCTTGAGAGGAAATAAACGTTTGCCCACTTGGGGGAAATTTTCGTACGCACTCACGTAGCATACCCAAGTGTGGAAAGTGGAAACCAACTTGTTGATGCCACACTGTGCTGGTACGAACTGACGCACTTTTTAATTACTCCATTCAAAAGTTATTGACTTGTGAAACGCGGAAGACTGGCAGCGTGCAAAGTTGTCACAGCGAAAGTGAATTTTATGTGGTGGAAAAGCTGGACTGAAGACGGAAAGTCAAGCTTAATAGTTTCCCAACATAGCAAAAAGTTAGTCCTCGAAACTCTCTGAAGCCTGATCAGAAGTCAAAAACCTCCGACCTCTTACTAGTTACAGAGGTAGACGCTTAGGTAACTTAGGTAATAACTCCAGAAATCTCTGGAGATTTCAGGTCTTAACTTATTCGAACTGATATCGCTGCCTAACAATTCATTCCACTTTATTATTTTTGCCTTCCTCACATTACTAAGGAAAGGCTATAAAATCACTCGAAAAATGAACTTCTCAATTAGACCTCCTAGACCCACCTTCATGTAAACCTATCGACTCAGAATCAAACTCTGAGCAAATGTCTGTGTGTGGTGGGATGTTGATCAAAAAATTGTCACTCGATTATCTCGAAATTGGCTGAACCGATTTTGTCCGTTTCGGCGTCATTCGATCCGTCTTGAGGTCCAATAAGTCGCTATTAAAAATTATGCAGTTTAGTTAAGTACTTCAAAAGTTATGCTGAAAAAACAATTTTAGCCAAGTCCGGAAGATTGTAAAAAGGGTGGTTTTTGTAAGAAAACCCGTCATGCTATACATTTTCAGAAAGGTATTTAAAAGACCTTTCCAACGCGTCCATGACATTGAAGATCTGACCATCCTATCAAAAGTTATAAGTACTTAAGTGTAATTTGTACGCTTTTTGGAGGCCGGATCTCAGATATGTTGATGAAAACGTTGTCCGGATCTCTTATGCGATCGTTGGAAAGGTATTCAAAAGAGCTTTCCAATGCGTCCAAAACATTGAAGATCTGACAACCCTATCAAAAGTTATAAGCACTTAAGTGTTATTTACGCACTTTTTGCATTTTGGATAGCACCCTTTAAATTTGAGGAAGGCGCCAACCACCTAAGGGTGGATTAAGTAACGTTTTTTTAAACATAAAAACCTCCATTCTTCCAATCATAACTTCATCAAACAATGCCCCGCTAGATTCTGCCCAGTTCACTGAACCTGCTGCACCAGACAAAAGGGCCGCACCGGGTGTTCCGGAGTTCCTCGGCGCGCGGACAATCTAAATCGTTGGCATTCCTCGGCGATCCATTTGCCCCCCCCCCACCTTCTAATCTCTTCCCATGAAAATTGTCCGCTCGCGGGAAGATTTTCCACCACGGTCCAAAGTAACGCTAATTTCATCTGCCAGTGTCGACGCCGCCGGGAACAACACCAATTTAATTTGCGCTAAACCGTGAACCGTGTTCCGAGACTTGGGCTCGGTTTTTCAGGGTTGATTTTATCGCTGGACAACCGGCCCTCTGAAGATCTGAGATCTTCAGGTGTGGAACTGAGAGAGAGTAAAAGAAATCAACAACGGACATCACAGCTTTTTTGTTCAAGCGCTTTTTTTGCTGACTGTTGGCAATTTTACGAAAAAAGGGCAAAACAATTGTTTCCCATCCCAGGGGTGGTCTGGAAGAGGGTGGAAGGGGGTGGTACTAACATTCAGTATCTCGATGCCTCTGTGCTCTGATGTACTAACTGACTTTTGGGCCAAAATGAGTTAATGATGACATCTTCTAGCTAATTAAATTCCCTACAAAACGCTTCTAAGAGATCTGAAAAATTCGTTTCCTACGCGGAGATATCGCCCTGCAACCATTTGTACTAACTGACATTTTCGAACGCATCATGGATGTGCTCTCTTATTTTTCATCATGGCTTGACCTTTTGAAAACACGCAAATCCATAAAAATACGATTATACTATAATATTATGGTAAATTGCCAGGTGTCCTTACTAGTTTGAGCAATATTATGGAGCACTATTTTGAAGGCAATTAGCACAAGTGTGCACATTTGGATACTTGAAGAAGTTGTAAGTTAGACGAAGTGTGTCAAATAATTATTTAGTGGCAGAGTTTTATTTTAATTGGATGACCCCTGAGTTAAGCTAAGTGTGACATTGGTAGGTGAATGTTATTGTTACGTAGTTTTTGGATTGGACGACCCCTGCAGTTGTTCTAAGTGTGCACAACGAATTAAAAATGTTTTAAATTGGATATTTGGGTTAGCCTAAGTGTGATATTGGTGAATGGATGATGTTGTTACGTAGTTTTTTTTTTATTGGACGACCGCTGCAGTTGTGCTAAGTGTGCACAACAATTCAAAAAATGTTTTAAATTGGATATTTCGGATAGGCTAAGTGTAAGATCAGTTAGTGGGTGATGTTGTTACGTAGTTTTTTTTTGGATTGGATGACCCCTGCAATTGTGCTAAGTGTGCACAACAATTCAAAAAATGTTTTAAATTGGATATTTCGGATAGGCTAAGTGTAAGATCAGTTAGTGGGTGATGTTGTTACGTAGTTTTTTTGGATTGGATGACCCCTGCAATTGTGCTAAGTGTGCACAACGACTTAAAAATGTTTTAAATTGGATATTTGGGTTAGGCTAAGTGTGATATTGGTGAATGGATGATGTTGTTACTTAGTTTTTTTTAATGGACGACCCCTGAAGTAGTGCTAAGTGGGTTAGGCTGAGACCTATAATCAGGTTTCAGTGGTAGATTACTCAGACAGAAAAAAAAGGCTGAGTGTGAGACTGGTTAGTGGATGATGTTGTTACGTAGTTTTTTAGATTGGACGACCTCTGCAGTTGTGCTAACTGTGCACAACGACTTAAAAAATGTTTTAATTGCGATGTTTTACGGTGTAACGAATGTCACGGTGTCAAGAATGCTACAATGCAACGAATGTTGCGGTATAACAATTTTACGGTGTAACCATACTACGGTGTAACTATACTGCGGTGTAACGAATGTTATGGTGTATCGAATGTTACGGTGTATCGAATGTTACGGCGTAACGAATGTTACGATGTAACGAATGATGCGGTGTAACGAATGTTATGGTGTAATCATACTACGGAGTAACTAATGATGCGGTGTAAAGAATGTTACGGTGTATCGAATGTTACGGTGTAACGAATGTTACGGTGTATCGAATGTTACGGTGTAACGAATGTTACGGTGTAACGGATGTTACGGTGTATCGAATGTTACGGTGTAAGGAATTTTACGGTGCAACGAAAGTTACGGTGTAATGAATTTTACGGTGAAACGTATGTTGCGGTGTAACGAATGTTACGGTGTAACGAATGTTACGATGTAACGGATGATGCGGTGTAACGAGTGTTACGGCGTAACGAATGTTACGGTGAAATGAATATTACGGTGTAACGATTGTTACGGTGTAACGAATGTTACGGTGTAACAAATGTTACGGTGTAACGAATGTTACGGTGTAACGAATGATGCGATGTAACGAATGTTACGGTGAAATGAATGTTACGGTGTAACGAATGTTACGGTGTAACGAATGTTACGGTGAAACGAATGTTACGGTGTAACGAATGTTACGGTGTAACGAATGTTACGGTGTAACGAAAGTTACGGTGTAACGAATGTTACGGTGTAACGAATGTTACGGTGTAATGAATGTTACGGTGTAACGAATGTTACGGTGTAACGAATGTTACGGTGTAACGAATGTTACGGTGTAACGAATGATGCGGTGTAACGAATGTTATGGTATATCCATACTACGGTGTAACGAATGTTACGGTGTAACGAATGTTGCGATGTAACGAATGGTTCATGGTTCACTGAACCAGGATTGAACCACAAAGGGAGGTTTAAGCCGAACCAATAGGTGAACCTAGCCTAACCGGTTCATTTGAGAACTCTTGTTGTACACACTTAGCACAATTGCAGGGGTCGTCCAAACAAAAAAACATAAAAACAACAACATCCACTAATTAATTGCACACTTAACCTAACCCAAATATCCAACTCAAACACCCTTCAAGAAGTTGTGCACATTTAGCACAACTGCAGGGATCGTCCAATCCAAAAAAACTACGTAACAATAACATCCATTAACCAATCTCACACTTAGCCTAACCCAAATATCCAACTCAAACACCCTTCAAGAAGTTGTGCACATTTAGCACAACTACAGGGATCGTCCAATCAAAAAAACTACGTAACAATAACATCCATTAACCAATCTCACACTTAGCCTAACCCAAATATCCAACTCAAACACCCTTCAAGAAGTTGTGCACATTTAGCACAACTGCAGGGATCGTCCAATCCAAAAAAACTACGTAACAACAACATCCACTAATTAATTGCACACTTAACCTAACCCAAATATCCAACTCAAACACCCTTCAAGAAGTTGTGCACATTTAGCACAACTGCAGGGATCGTCCAATCCAAAAAAACTACGTAACAATAACATCCATTAACCAATCTCACACTTAGCCTAACCCAAATATCCAACTCAAACACCCTTCAAGAAGTTGTGCACATTTAGCACAACTACAGGGATCGTCCAATCAAAAAAAAAACTACGTAACAATAACATCCATTAACCAATCTCACACTTAGCCTAACCCAAATATCCAACTCAAACACCCTTCAAGAAGTTGTGCACATTTAGCACAACTGCAGGGATCGTCCAAACCAAAAAAACACGTAACAACTTCATTCACGTAGTTGTGCACACTTAGCACAACTGTAGGGGTCGTCCATGTTCAAAGACTAAGTTTTGATTTTTTTGGAGCACTTTTGTTCTATTCGATACAAACTAAGAATTCATTGCAAGAGACACACTTGTTCTAACTGCAATCTACCATAACAATTATATGGTTTGTGTCCTGGATATCTTGTATTTCTGAAAAGGTCGTATGACATGATGGAAATAAAATAAACTGGCTCAAAGTTTTTACAAAATCATTTTCTTCTGTTTGTAAGCGTAGAACTATTCGGTTTTCGTCATAGTTGATCTTATTGAAGCTATTTCATGGATTATCATACTTATATTCATGAAACCTCACACTTCACTGAGTTTTTCTTCATAAAATTCAAGTTTTAACGTTAGTGAGTTCAATTTGTTGGGTGGTGACGCGCGGTTAATTATGTGACATTGTGTGTGAAAAGAAAAGAATTTTATTTCGTGTTTCATCCTGGTTGGCTTGCTCACAAGCAGAAGAAAATCAGTTCAATTTGTTGGGTGGTGACGCGCGGTTAATTATGTGGCATTGTGTGTGAAAAGAAAAGAATTTTATTTCGTGTTTCATCCTGGTTGGCTTGCTCACAAGCAGAAGAAAATCAGTTCAATTTGTTGGGTGGTGACGCGCGGTTAATTATGTGGCATTGTGTGTGAAAAGAAAAGAATTTTATTTCGTGTTTCATCCTGGTTGGTTTGCTCACAAGCAGAAGAAAATCAGTTCAATTTGTTGGGTGGTGACGCGCGGTTAATTATGTGGCATTGTGTGTGAAAAGAAAAGAATTTTATTTCGTGTTTCATCCTGGTTGGCTTGCTCACAAGCAGAAGAAAATCAGTTCAATTTGTTGGGTGGTGACGCGCGGTTAATTATGTGGCATTGTGTGTGAAAAGAAAAGAATTTTATTTCGTGTTTCATCCTGGTTGGCTTGCTCACAAGCAGAAGAAAATCAGTTCAATTTGTTGGGTGGTGACGCGCGGTTAATTATGTGGCATTGTGTGTGAAAAGAAAAGAATTTTATTTCGTGTTTCATCCTGGTTGGCTTGCTCACAAGCAGAAGAAAATCAGTTCAATTTGTTGGGTGGTGACGCGCGGTTAATTATGTGGCATTGTGTGTGAAAAGAAAAGAATTTTATTTCGTGTTTCATCCTGGTTGGCTTTCCACAAGCAGAAGAAAATCAGTTCAATTTGTTGGGTGGTGACGCGCGGTTAATTATGTGACATTGTGTGTGAAAAGAAAAGAATTTTATTTCGTGTTTCATCCTGGTTGGCTTGCTCACAAGCAGAAGAAAATCAGTTCAATTTGTTGGGTGGTGACGCGCGGTTAATTATGTGGCATTGTGTGTGAAAAGAAAAGAATTTTATTTCGTGTTTCATCCTGGTTGGCTTGCTCACAAGCAGAAGAAAATCAGTTCAATTTGTTGGGTGGTGACGCGCGGTTAATTATGTGGCATTGTGTGTGAAAAGAAAAGAATTTTATTTCGTGTTTCATCCTGGTTGGCTTGCTCACAAGCAGAAGAAAATCAGTTCAATTTGTTGGGTGGTGACGCGCGGTTAATTATGTGGCATTGTGTGTGAAAAGAAAAGAATTTTATTTCGTGTTTCATCCTGGTTGGCTTGCTCACAAGCAGAAGAAAATCAGTTCAATTTGTTGGGTGGTGACGCGCGGTTAATTATGTGGCATTGTGTGTGAAAAGAAAAGAATTTTATTTCGTGTTTCATCCTGGTTGGTTTGCTCACAAGCAGAAGAAAATCAGTTCAATTTGTTGGGTGGTGACGCGCGGTTAATTATGTGGCATTGTGTGTGAAAAGAAAAGAATTTTATTTCGTGTTTCATCCTGGTTGGCTTGCTCACAAGCAGAAGAAAATCAGTTCAATTTGTTGGGTGGTGACGCGCGGTTAATTATGTGGCATTGTGTGTGAAAAGAAAAGAATTTTATTTCGTGTTTCATCCTGGTTGGCTTTCCCACAAGCAGAAGAAAATCAGTTCAATTTGTTGGGTGGTGACGCGCGGTTAATTATGTGGCATTGTGTGTGAAAAGAAAAGAATTTTATTTCGTGTTTCATCCTGGTTGGTTTGCTCACAAGCAGAAGAAAATCAGTTCAATTTGTTGGGTGGTGACGCGCGGTTAATTATGTGGCATTGTGTGTGAAAAGAAAAGAATTTTATTTCGTGTTTCATCCTGGTTGGCTTGCTCACAAGCAGAAGAAAATCAGTTCAATTTGTTGGGTGGTGACGCGCGGTTAATTATGTGGCATTGTGTGTGAAAAGAAAAGAATTTTATTTCGTGTTTCATCCTGGTTGGCTTGCTCACAAGCAGAAGAAAATCAGTTCAATTTGTTGGGTGGTGACGCGCGGTTAATTATGTGGCATTGTGTGTGAAAAGAAAAGAATTTTATTTCGTGTTTCATCCTGGTTGGTTTGCTCACAAGCAGAAGAAAATCAGTTCAATTTGTTGGGTGGTGACGCGCGGTTAATTATGTGGCATTGTGTGTGAAAAGAAAAGAATTTTATTTCGTGTTTCATCCTGGTTGGCTTGCTCACAAGCAGAAGAAAATCAGTTCAATTTGTTGGGTGGTGACGCGCGGTTAATTATGTGGCATTGTGTGTGAAAAGAAAAGAATTTTATTTCGTGTTTCATCCTGGTTGGCTTGCTCACAAGCAGAAGAAAATCAGTTCAATTTGTTGGGTGGTGACGCGCGGTTAATTATGTGGCATTGTGTGTGAAAAGAAAAGAATTTTATTTCGTGTTTCATCCTGGTTGGCTTGCTCAAGTCCTTCCTACATCATCGTTGATCGGGAGGCACGACGTCGTGTGAATTGTTGCATTAAAATAAGTTTAAGTGTTACTGTAAATGACTGTAAAAAAAGTCCTTCCTATATCATCAATGTCGTCTGGGTAATCGTGATGAAAAATTACATTTATTCAGTATTTAAATACCTGTGCGCGAGTGTTTTGGTGTGCTAATTAGAAAGACCTTCCCATAGCATCGTTGCTCGGAAGGCTCGCCGACGGGTTTGTTATGAAAGTCCTCCCCATAGCATCGTAGCTCGGGAGGCATCGAAAAGCCAATACCTTATCCTACTAACTCAAAAAAATAATAATCACGTGATGCTTGAAGGAGATGCTGTGGATTCAACGGTCTCAAGCGGTATCAACAAGTATATAGCGAAAAACTGTGTGCTTGATGAGTCTGCAACTTCAACTATCGGACTAACATTCCTCCCTTTTGTTGAACTGCAGGCTTCTTGGGAGGGCGCCGGTATTGACTAATAAAGTCGGGGTCTTCAGGGGTTAAACAGTGAACGGATGGTTGGCTCCCACTGATCATTTTTGATTCATTGTTTAACTTCAGCTGATCTGTCAATAACGGAGTAGCAGCTCATTGGCAGTCAACCATGCTCATGCTCATGCTCATGCTCATAAAATTCAAGTTTTAACGTTAGTTGCTCTCAAAAACTACAATTTTCACAATAAATGTAATGATAAACAAGTCTATTAAAAAAGTATTGTGAAGAAAAATGTTCCTTAACTAACAACAATTCAAAGTTAATACGCAAAAAACATTGAAACAACAAATAACTACTATTTTTACAATAAAATGACTCTGCGCACTTTTGTACCAAGTGCCACGTTGGAAGTATACACGACTCTGCCATCGAAGAAGCATTTTAGCTCAACTGCAAAATTCGCCCTGTGCACGTTTGTGCTAACTCATACAAATCACTGTTCAAGACACACTTGTGCTAATTGCAAGCATGATTTTTTTTCGTAATTTCTCTGCCAAATTTTTTTTTGCATTTCAAAAGTTTTCATATTTTACCATATCTTTAAGTTATGTCAGGAGCACACTTTAAAATTATTAGGACAATTGTTTGTCGAATAGTTTCCCAGAAACAGTTATTCAAAGTTAAAAAATCGATTTTCTCGTAACCACCAAAATGTCAGTTAGTATAAGAGAGCACACAAGCATCGATCTGTTGGTTTCAGTCGAGGCTAAAAATAGAACATTTTAATCGGTCCATTCAATCTTGCACCTCACCGTTTCCGATTCTTCATGGACGAGTTGAAGATCTTACAGGTTCTTGCTGTTATTTATTTAGCTAAATTACTCAAGAACGCCAGAAGCTAGTCGCAAATAACGACAAGTTCCTACTCATGAAATTTTCTGTCAATAAAAAAATCTACAGCGCAAATCTAATCCACCAGAGATCCACCGTTCCCCATGATGACTAACTGCCGTGGCTCAAGGCTAAATCTCGAGTTTTAGGTTGCAACATCGATCTGGAAAAGGTTACCAGCCCGTCAAGAAAACCGACCGCCAACTCAGCCCTTCGACCGTCCAGGAGACATTTGGCAAGTCAAGTCTCCAGAGAGCCGGGTCAATCGAAGCGATCGAGCGCGACTTGTCCGTGTGGTGCAAGAACGTGGCCACCTTTACCGAAGTGGGGATAGCGTCTAATCCCAACAGTGCAAGAGTTTGGTAGGGCTGGTGTACATGAAGCTGGATCATGATTGAGTCAACGATCGATTGATGGAGATTAGGTAATTGTGGAACAGAGATTTTGCTGGTGCAAGTTTTTAAATTAACAATAAAAAGTGGAAACTATTAACTATCTGTTAAATATAATAATTTCTGAAGTTACTGTTACTTAATTGCTGGGAAATGGAAAAAATAACAAAAATTTCCTCTAAGTTTTTAATTTATTGAAAATGGTTCTGAAATCCTAGTCGGAAGCTTAAGGTCAAAACAATTCCGAAGATCAATCGATAATTTGATAACTTGAAAAAAATCAAATGTCCCAAGATTCGTAATCGTTAAACTACTTTAGAATTCTTCTAAGCTTTCACGACAAGTTTGAGGTTGAAATTATTTCACCTATTTAATCTTATCCCGCAACTGGTTTTTAATGAATCAAATGAAATTTAATTATAGTTCTTTTATTTAATCAATTTTAAACAGAGGTGAAAACATAGGTGCATGCATGAATTCTAAATCAACGATATAATTCTGATTTTTTTAAAGAAATATTTCAATATGAGTTTCTCTCAAAGTTTGAAATTTATAACCTATAGGATATATTAGAATTTAGATTAATCTTTTGATTCAATAAATTGTGAATGTTCAGATTTATTCTAAGAAAAATAAAAAATACTCTGTATCTCTAAAATTTTGAAATTCTTATATTATTTTCAAAAATTCCAGGAAAAAAGAACAAGTTTCTTAACATTCCAACGCCCAAGGATCTAAAAAAGTTGGAACGATAACTTCAACTCACTGGTTCTGGTGCAAAACACACCCAATCAAAACGATTCTTTTTCCAGTGATTTGTTAGGATGTCTAGATAGTCCTAGAACTTTGTAGAACTCAATTTGATCAAATCTGTCATTTTTTCCACCAAAAACATCGTTCCAACTTTTTATTTCAGAAATTCTGCAAAAGTAGTTGTTTTCAAAAAGTTGGAACGATGTTTTCGGTCACAGAAATTACAGATTTGTTCATGTCAAGTTCTGCACAATTTAAGGATCATATAGACATTCTTACAAATCCCTTCGAACAAGAATCGTCCCGAATGATTGAGTTATGCCCAAAAACAGTGTTAAGGGCAATCACAGGAATTTACGGTTTAATTAGGCCCCTTTTCTGTTTTTATGGGTTTTCAAACAATGAAGTACTATTCCAAGCTAACTGTAAGTATTGTTTATGAAAACATTACACAAAATAAATAAATTATCGCTAAAGATGCCATGAAAATTATAGTTAAACTTAATGAACCTGCGCGAACTAACATTCCCGTCCCTTAAAATCGAGATCTACCAACTGACAAGGCGGGCGCCGTTGGTGGCCAATGACTGTTACCTATTCGCAACTGATCTAGTTTTGGCAATCATGGTGTTATATCTTTTCGGCGCATATGAACATACTGAACATGCTGTTGATAAGGGAAACACCACTAGATCGTCGAAGCCTATGATCAGTTACAAATATGGATTTCCGACTGATGGTTGGAACGTAAAGAGATTGTTTCGGCTTGCAGTCGCAGTAAAACGCGTCGATTTATATTTTGTCGTCGCCAACGTTTCGGTCCTTGGTTGGGACCTTCTTCAGGGCCTATATTATTATTAATTATTTATTTATAAACCAATACATTTGGCAAACCGAAAGTCCTACTCACTTGACAATAATCAACGTTGTCCAGTATCGTTGATTAAACGGAGGAATTGTTATAGGTTGGGGGGGCACAACGGTTGTTTGCACTGTAGAGAGAAGGGGGGGGGGATATATAAATCGACGCGTTTTACTGCGACTGCAAGCCGAAACAATTTCTTTACGTTCCTATGATCAGTAGTGCTGAAAAGATTATCTCCGGACTAGATTAAAGGATTTTGACCGTATTAGTCTTATTCGATCCATCTTGGGGTCCCATAGGTCTCTATTTAAAATCAGCAAGTTTAGTTAAGTACTTAAAAAGTTATGCTAAAAAAGCGATTTTGGCGTATGTCCGGAAGATTGTAAAAAGGGTGATTTTTGCAAGAATCTACCATGTTATACATCTTCAGAATGGTATTGAAAAGACCTTTCCCGTGAGCCCAAAACATCGACGATCTGACAACCCTATCAAAAGTTATTAGCACTTAAGTGTTATTTATACACTTTTTGGAGGCTGGATTTCAGATATTGTGATAAAAATATAGTCTGAATCTTCCATGCAAACTATCGTTGGATAGATTTTTTTTATCAGACTTTGCCGATGATCCAGAAATATTGAAGTTCTGCGAACCCTATCAAAAAAAAAAAATGAGTAATAAAATTGATTTGTTAAACATGTTATGGGAGAATGTTGTTATTTTTACTGAATGTATTGACTTTATGAATGTGAGGAAGGCATCAACCACCTTAAGGTGGATTAAGTAACGTTTTTAAAATTATTTTCCTGATGTATGCCTTAAAATTGAAGAAAGGGGGGCTACAAGCAGAACGAGATTCGGATAATTTTTCTTACCTGCTTTTTAACTTTCTAGATCAAATGCATGTATAAGAATTTTAGTCTTATTAGATTTCCTTCAAAAGAGCTTATACATTAATAGTCAGGACCCGGTGCCTGCAATCCCCGTTACAGTTTATATGGAATTCCAATAAGATTGTAACAGAAAAATCAGGCTTCGGGTCCAGACTGTTAAACAAACTTTTTTCATTCCATCTTGTTTTTTTTCTGAGTCGTTAGAATTTGCAGCCTAAATTTTCGACTTTTTTCTCGAATTACCAATATTTTCATATTCGTTCCAAGTTCATGTTTTTTTTCAATATTTATATAAAAAATGGTTAGAATACAATTTTCATTCCATATCAGCACGCCCTTTCCCTTAGTTCCGTTTACTAAAAGCAAGTGTTTTCCAGTTCTCATATCGACCCTTTAGTACATCCAATAAAGTACCTCCTAAGCTGGCATTAATTCACTGTGGCACAACGACGGCGATAGTGATAATGTGGTGAAAATTTTCAGCTTGTGCAAATTGCGAAGAAAAGAAGACACCAGATCTTCAAACAAATACACGAAACAAAACAAAAAAACTGAATCACAATAGATTCCATTCATTGCCGGGGGATCCATTTGCATAAGTTGATTCGGATTTCGCAATTTGCACCGTTTATGTTGTTCTCTAAAGAAGATGCAAAAAAAGAGAGTCTCATAAAATGTTTGCTGGTTTCGAGCATCTTTCTTTATTATTTTCATCAACCTCGCGAGTATCTTCCTTCACTTGTGCAGAAGCAATTATTTTGAAGTCACTGCTAGGCGCTCTAAACGTTTTTTCTTGAATGGGTTTAGCGTGATATCACTTTACTGGTTGAAAAGACGAGTCAAGGAGTTCATTGACTTGTTTTGCACACGATTTGAAAAGAGCGGAAACCCTTTTTTCTCCACAAAAGGGGCCACCTTCGACCTGTGGAGATCTACCGGTTCGAGCGGTCAAATTTGAATAAGTAATTTACGGGCACCACCGAGTCCCGTACAATTACGGCCGCAAATGAGCACTCCGCGCCGAGCGCCGATATCATTCATCCTCATCAGTTTGGAGTTTTTCTGCGAGTGAGCGTGAGCACTCGAATCAATTTGAATTGGAAACAAGTTTTCCTCTCATCAATCGCTGCACTTGAACTCCAGGACTTTGCAGTCGGAGCTGAACTCCAGCTGTGCCAAAGGGTCTGCTACACTCAATGCTGAAAACTTCTTAGTAAAAGAGAAGGAAATGATAAATTTGATTACCATTTTTCAAGCCGTTACTGAGTGTACTTTCCATTTTCCCTAGCTCAAACCAATCGTGCACAGAACACCTGGAGATCTCGTCGCTTGGACAGGTATTCGTTGGTAAGCTTCCATTGTGAACCTGTGGCCACCTCTCGGGGGAGTTCTCCATCAATACGAAAGGGCGTCTTCTGAGTTAAGGTGGAGGAGGAGGGTGTGAAAACACGACTGTTTGGCATGCAAATGTAAGCTCGTTAGGATGCGATTTTGCACCTCTCCGCGGGCGCAAAAAGTCAAGCCTTAATGGCGCGCGCTTTAAGGGAAGGTGATTTGCGCGTAGATTTTGTTTTGTTGATGGAGACCTCAGTCCACGGTTCGGTGCAATCAAGCTATTGCTGGGGGGAAATGGTCAATTTAGCATAAGTAATGTACAAATAACTTCTGCAATGAAAATATGGTTTCAACAATATTTAGAAGCTTACACTAGCTTATCTACAGACACGATTGTTTTTTCTATGATTGTGTTTACAGATAAGTAGTCAGATAACTTCTGCAAAATTAAAAACATAAATAAAAATAAATGATTTAGCTCACAAAATGTCACCAATTTGATTTCAAAAATCGGAATCTTCTTTATATATCTTACCTTACAATCCCAAAACGTTAAACATTTCATAATGCATCTCAACTTCACCTTCGCATATGCCACCGCCTCCAACGGCGACAGCACATCCCACCTACAATGATGCTCTTTTCCAACAAAAAATATCCCAGTCCTGGTGATTCGTCTACCCCCAACGACGTCGAAAACGACGACGACGACGACCTGCTGAATTGAGCCAATTATAAACCATCCCGTGTGGTACAGAACTGTACACCTTTTGCTACGACCCTATTTTCAACCGTTGCAACTTTAGCAACAGCTTCAGCATTGACATTGAATTGCAAGTCCCCCTTCCTCCCTCTTCCCACCCTTCCGCACCCACCCACGTATGAGTGTGTGACTGCAACCATTCAGTTGTCACTTTTTCACGCTTTTCCTTTTCACTTTCAAATTTTCCTCTCCCCTTCTCACTCGTGATTCCACAAATTCATCATCCTAAATGCAACTTGAGAGGGAAGGTGGGGAGTTTCGGAGTTTGGAGTCTGACACCTACCTGCTGGGTGTTCCCTTAACTTTACCGTGAATTCTATTTTTAGCACCCGCAAACACGAGCCAAAGTTATTTTTGCTCTCCGGTGTTGGCGCGAGCGAGATCGTTTATGCTTCTTTGGGAGGGGGTGTCTTTTTATTTTGCGCAATCGGATTAAGGTGGAAAGTAATGTTGTGGATTGTACTGCTCGTAAGTTCAATTCGTTTTCAATTCACTTCAATGCAGTCTTTTATTTATACAGTAATCAATAAACATTTTTTTGTTATACCTAAATAGAGTTTTGGAGTTCCGTTCAGCTAAGCATTCACAAATTTACATTTAGTGATACACTTAGGACTAGCAAAAGAGATAAATCTGATATTGGAAAAATTTCAACTGAAAAACCTACTACTAGTTACCTCTTTTTTTGTTTATCCAGATATAATAAACATGATTTGAAGCATTTTTTTAAATCTTATCGGGCATTGATTATTGCATCACTTACATGTTATTTTTATGATCTTTTACATGTACTTCAATTTCCGCTTTGTAAGCGGATGATTCTGGGTTCGATTCCCATCTGCTCCAACCTTCCATCGGATGAGGAAGTAAAATGTCGGTCCCGGCCTTGGTTGTTAGGCCGTTAAGTCATTCCAGGTGTAGGAGTCGTCTCCATGCCATAAGTACAAACAACACGCCAAACCAAGCCTACTCCGGTGGAATCGCTGGCGGTGGTTGGACTCGCAATCCGAAGGTCGTCAGTTCAAACACTGGGGTGGAAGGTTCCTTGGAGTAGAAAGAGATTTGCGTGCACTCCCCATTCAAGCCTTCGGACTCCAAGGTTCGAGCAGAAACTTGCAATGAGCAATTCTCTACCAAAACCAAAAATGGATTTTATTTGTATTTTTTGATTTGGCTTAAACTTTGTAGGGGCCTTCCCTATGACCAAATAAGCTATTTTGTGTCATTGGTTCACCCATACAAGTCTCCATACAATTTTGGCTGCTGTCCATACAAAAATGGTACGTAAATATTCAAACAGCTGTAACTTTTGAGTGAATTTTCTGATCAATTTGGTGTCTTCGGCAAAGTTGTAGGTATTGTTGAGGACTTTTGCATGTTGAGGACGATGCATGAAACATTCGTGAAATTTTCCTATCTTTTCGAAAAAAATATTTTGAAATTATTTAAATCAAGACTAACATTTTAAAAGGGCCAAATATTGAATATTACGCCCATTTTAAAAGCTAGTCTTGATTTAAAAAAATTAAAAATATGTTTTTCGAGAAGATCGGAAAATTTCACGAATTTTTCATGTGATAACATTGAAAATCGGACCATTAGTTGCTGAGATATGGTCATTAGAAAATGGTGTGTTGTTTTGGTGAGATTAAGAAAACTTCAATTTTCGTGTTTCTTTTTCTTAAAGCGGCTTTATCTCAGCAACCCGTGATCCAATCTTCAATGTCTCTTAGACAATTTGATAGAAAATTTTCTAAACTTTACAAAAAAAATATTTTTAGAAATGGTCACTCATGGTCACTATTTTTAAAAATTGAAAAACTGCAAATATTACGCTAAAATCAAACTTTCGGTGGCTATATCTTGAAAACGGAGCCTTTTATCAAAAAATCTGTAGAGTACTTTTCGATTGCAAATTCAATTTTGCATTAAAAAATAATGTCAAACTTGTTTTTGGATGAAACTTCCATTTTTCAAAAATCACTGTTTTTTTCAAAATTCATAATTCGGTGGCAGATTTTTGACCATGTTTTCTATAGCTGAAAAGTTGGGGTTTTGTCCCCTAAAACATATCAAAAATCTCGAAAACCAAAAATAAATATTTTGGAAATCAAGTTTTAGTGAAAAAGTTAATAAAAAATCTGCAATTTTTTCCGTGTATTATTTTTCCAAAGTCCTCAACAATACCTACAACTTTGCAAGACACCAAATTGATCAGAAAATTCCCTCAAAAGTTACAGCTGTTTGAATATTTACATATCATTTTTGTATGGACAGCTGCCAAAATTGTATGGAGACTTGTATGGGTGAACCAATGACGCAAAATAGCTCATTTGGTCATAGGGAAGGCCCCCACTAAGTTTGAGCCAAATCAAAAAATACAAAAAATAAAAATGAAAAATGGATGGGTTTTTGATGTACTTCAATTTGGTTCTGCAAGTCATTTTATAACATGCAAGTCAAATTTATAACATACAAAAAATAAAGATATGCAAATTTCACGTTCAAAACTTAGTCAAGAATAAGTAACAAGGAGTTACGTTTCGGTTTAAATAAAACTTTGTAGTTTCTATGTCATAAAAAAACATTGTGCATACTTCGTTTGCCGTTACAGAAAAACCTGTACCTCACTCTATTCGATTAGTTTTTATTTGTGAGGAAATCCAAAAACCAAAACTCTAAATATTTTGGAGTAAATGCTGAAATACTAATTTTCTTTACAGTGCAAAATTGTTCAAATCTTTTTGTTGACTTCTGATTCTTTCAAATCTGGTTATTTTTCAAATCATTTTAAGATGCATAATCCAATTTGAAATCGAATGAACAAAAAACCAAAATTAGGAAGAAAAAATATTAAAAAGCTGAAAAAATCCTTAAACTTTGTTTTCTGAAACTTTGTCAACCTATCGGGTATGGCATCTTTCGTGTTTCAGCTCAGAGGGGTCGTTCAAATGTTACGTTACAAAAACGAAGGAACCCGAAAATAATTGTATTGCATGATTTTTTAATGTTTTCAACCGTTCTCTAGAATTTTTCAAAAAATTGTCCTCTTTTGAGTTTTTTTATTGTCCTTTTTGATTTTTTTATTTAGCTTGATTGGTTCAAAAAACTGTTTCGCAACGTCAATAATTTTCTGTATTCATATTGATCCAGAAAGGAGTTATTTTTCATTAGCAACATGTTGAAATTAAAATTGATTTTTTTCCTGATTATTTTAAAATTCTCTCTAGAAGCCAACAAAAAATAAATGTTTCGAATCCTTTTTCATTGTTTTATAATAGCAATCTACATGCTGAATATTTTTTTTATATATTTTTGACTATGTGACGTAATCACCATAAGTAAATCAAAAGCAGTAAAGATTCGATTAAATGCTCTCTAGTAATTTGGAAAATTTAAATGGCAGCCAAAATGGTAAGGAAATATTTATAAATGCATTTGGTAGTGGCAATACACCAATCAAATTAGACTAAAATAGGGCGTAATGCTTTCAAAAAATTGATGTGAACAGTAAAAAAAAATCCGACGTGAAACAACTTAGTTTTCCTGTGATTCTTGAACGACGAAATGGCCTACTTTTTTCTACTTCTACTTTTTGGAAAATTAATACGTTTCAATACCAGTACCGAAAAGTTTTATTTCAGCACTGGTATCGAAAAGTAACAATTTTCAATATTTTTTGTTTTGAATGGTGAGTTAACTTAATACATGGATGTTTGACCACGTTGGATGTACGACTCGTGCTGAAAAAATCTTCTTTTTGCAACTTGTTGCATTAACTACTATTGTGGTACTGGTAAACGCGGAGGAATGCAGCTAATTGCATATAAATTGCCATGCATTTTCTTTTTTTATATTTTTTGCCATCTGAAATCAACTGTGTTTCCATGAATCAACTACATGGAAGCTGCCAAAAAAGATGCTTGATGTCAAGAAAGGCCACTGATCAATGAGTTTTTTTTAAGCAACCATTTGAGTGCGGAAAAGTTCTATATTTTAGCAGTTGAATTGAAATGAAAAACTTTTTATTGCTGTGGAATTTGACACTTGAGAGAATGTCATAAAAGGAGTGTAAACATCGTTGAATAAATTACGAAATGTGCTGAAAGAATCTTATTTTTGCAGCTTATCGCATAAACTTCTATTTTCAAATAACTTGTGTATCTTTCGGATGAAAAAAAAAACACTCAAAATTTTCTGAAATCCCTCCAAAAGAACGTGAAGAAAGTGATTTGCAAACCCGCAAAGTGAATCGACTGACTGACGACGACGGGGCTCCGTCATTCGCGACATGAATGAGCAACAAATTACGCAACCTTTCTTGGGGTGCGACTGGCGATGGTCAGTTTGCTGTCCCCCGGTGACCGGTTTTTTCTCCCATACACTTTCGATGTGATGAGTACTGTTTCCTTCTCGCGATTTTTTTTTTGGTCTCGCAGAAATTCACTTTCTAGCCCCGTTCTCTGCGGATGGCGAGTCGAGAATCTATTTTTGAGACTGGGGTGACCGGCATAATTTTAAGTTGAATCCTCACTACCTCAACAGTCGAGCCGGACATTGTGGTGAAGCGGACCAGGATCTGTTTGAATTTGTTGGTTGATTAGTAAGACACTCGGGGGGATGGCTGCCGGCGATTATGTAACTCATTGAGTCGCTCATCAAGGTCAGTGACTCGCTCGCTCAGTCGTGAGAACCCGGCGGAGAAGGCCCTTGGTTCCATCCGGCTGGTCTATCCGGAGCAACTGGTGCATCGCTGCTTCAACCATTAAGAATGCATAATTTTCTACGCCATTTTTATGCTGCCTAGCACCGGATTAACCGAGCCGTTTCTTCGGAACCTAGAGAGAGCCGAGTAATGTTGCGTGAGTCCGCTTGCCTTCTTCACTTCTTGCGCTTTTTTGCACTAAATGCAGCTGGCATGCCAGAAATTTGTGACGCGACGCGATGAATCAGGTTGCCGCGGCTCGTCATCGTCGTCTTCCGTCATGGTTCTGCGGCTGATGCAAGTGGTTTTTGCTGCACGATCATCTTCTTCCACGATTCGTTGCGTTCTTGAAGAAGTGCTTGATCAATATCTGAAAAGATTCAGTCAAGTGAAGCCAATGGGATGTTATGTACTGTTTAAAGCTTCAGAATCAACATTATTAAGATTTTTCTCCACTGACTTTTCGACTCCCGGAAATATTCAAAATTTCGCTGACACAATTTAATCGCATATTGCGTGACCCCCCTCTGTGGAACCAGGTAATGGCAGAAAGGTGTAATCAATTCTGTACCTACGACAGAGACGACGACACGCAAGAGAAATTGGGACCTCCCGTCGTGCGACGATTTCGAAGGGACCCCCAGAAACTTCAATTCAGTTCCAGCTCCAGGACGTGCGTGCCCGCTTGCAAATGACAAAGGTCACCACCAGCACTGGGACTGTTGGGGTCAGGACGAGTTTCTCGGCGCGAATTTTATGAAGCAAACAACAACAAAAAAGCGAAGTGTAATAAAACTTGTAAACTGCGAGAAAAAGGGCTCGAATTTCATCCGGGTTGTAAATCATTCTTTTTGGCCTGACCTGGCGACGCACCGACGACAGCAGGGGCTGCCGGGCCCCGGGGTGGGAAACCCCCGAGATTGTAATGGGCCGTAACTCGTTTACAGCCGCTTGCAGTCTCCGCAGTGCAGAAAAAGGATGCACTCGTATATCACCAACTTTTGGATTTGGTTCCCACGGTATGAGGGTTGGTATCGATAGTACCGAAATTTGCATTAATTGCTACCAGGAATATTGTTTAACAGATCTTCAGATCATCATTCAAATACAAGGATAAATTAAGTTTTGCAAACAGGTTTAAGAAAAATGCTAAAAAAAGTGAATTAAAAATTTTGAGAAAAATACATATTAAAGACGGAAGTTGTGGCGGCTTTTTTTTCAATTGGGTCCTCAAATTTATTTTTGATTTAAGATTCACATAAAAGCGATATAGCTTAATAATCTGAAAATAATGACACTTTGTACAAGCACTGAAAGCTCTAAAGTTCTTTTCAATTACAGTCCAGACTCGATTATCCGAAGGTTTGTATGGAACTTCGGATAATCAAATCATGACCTAAAAATTTTTATTTTTATTTTTTTTTATTTTGAACGTAAAATTTCAGTTCTGCAGCCCTAATCAAGTCAAATAAGAATATTTGATTGCATTCACATTGAAAAATGCATTTTTTTCAGTATGTTATCATCGCCATTTTGGCCGCCATATTGGTTTTAAAAATTACAAAACATTTCAGAGTAGTTTATGAGTCATACATTAGCTTGACCATCAAAAATAAGACAACGAAAAAAATGTGTTTTCGTGATTCAATTATCCGAAGTGAAATTTTTCTGAGGCCTTCGGATAATTGAGTCTGAACTGATTTAGTTTTGACATTTTTAACGATGAAAGCGAAACTTTTGAGTGGTGCCAAAAATGAGCAAAATGAGCCAAATCAAATGATGCTTGAGAGCAGGACTGCCCAACCTACGGCTCGCAGGCAGGATCTGGCCCGCGATGGCTTTAGGAAATTGCTTAACGACTGGCCCTATACCGTTCTTGAAAAATCAAATGATGCCTATCCAACGAATTGTGTATTTTGATCTTCCTTAAAATATAAATATTGTTGTTCCAAATTCAATTAAAACATTTTTGTTTGAGCTTATTCCTGTGTTATTCCTGATTAATAAATTTCAGACCAATTATTTAATTGGAAAATTACACAACAAACACAGTTTTCCATGAAATACTTGGATTTTGGCTAAAATGTAATGTACAGAAGAAACCTAAAATAATATTTCATGCAGTTTTTACTGCTTTTTCTTCAAATTGATGTTTTTTTGAAGAACAAGAATTAAATTTACATTTTCAAAGAAAGAGTAACAAAATTGTGTTTTTTTTTTCAAAGATAACTTTTCAGGGATAACACTTTTCCTTACTTTTTTTTTTGCAAATGTTTGTCAAAAAATAAAAAAAAATACGTTCGAGAAATCACGGAACAAAAAAAACACATTTTCTTAAACTTCAATATTTTGAATAAAATGAAGTAGGGTAATGACCCTATTTTGGACTTAGTACCTATTTTGGACCTATTTTAATAATAAAGGTAGTTCAGGCTTTTAAAGTACGAATTCACTGAATACAACCAACAGAAAGTGTAAGCAAGACCGTTTTGTAGCTGACCTCTCCCAAAAATGGTAACATTTTAGATTATTTCCGCTTTTTCAGCCACTTTTTCCAATGCCATTCGTATTTCATACCATTTTCCTAGCTCAAAGATTAGGTCCAAAAAATTTCAGCCTCGTTTGCTTATCAGATTTGGCTCATGAAACCTTGATGTTTTTCTGTTTGCATGAAACCAAGCAATTTCATCCGGTTTCCGTTGTTTATTTAATTTGTTATGTTTCATCACTAACCATTCAAATAAATTTACATTTTCAGAAAAACTATTTATATTTTTAAAATCAACTATTGGATCAGTTTTTAAAATATGTTTTTGCAAATGTTTGTTCAAGGCTAAAACCAACACGTATAACAGATTGTTGCAGTTTTGTTATCAATTTATTTCGATATTTCATTTAAATTAATTGATAATCTTTAATTAATATTTTGAATAAATTTCTTTGCAAGTAATTATTTGAAAGAAATCTTTTTAAAAAAAGCAAATGATTAACAAAAACAACGAAATATGTTTTTTAAACGATAAAAATGCAAATTGATGATAGAGATTTAGGTATTGTTTGGACGTGCAAAGTATCCCAAAATTTAAACTGATGTTGATTTATTTTTGTCTTAACATCATTATCACCAATTTAGCTGCATATATTTTTAATTTTTTTTAAATAATGCAAACTGGTTATTTTGTTTCGAATTGAATGGAAACGATTGAAAAACCTAAATTTCTAGTTCATTTAATCGTCATTTGTCACCGTGACAGGAGCTGTCAACATTGCTTACGAGTGGTTTTTGAAAATGTCGTATGAACTAAATTTAAAAAATCTTGAGTTAGTTTTAAAAAGATCCTAAGCGCTAGTTATAAACAAATCAAATTTTGATCAGTTCTCGATCAATTTACGAGTTATAAATAAAAAATGTTTTGAATTGTCATCTGCACGTCTTTTAAATGTCTTTACTGGAAAACAAACAAAATTTGGTTTGATTCAGAGAAAAAAAAATCAAATATGTGTCGGAGATCGTGATGGCTGTTACGACGTATTGCAAACTAATCAGATAAATATTCATACGAAAAAAAAACCTTGTCAATCATTTTAGAAACACAATTGAACCAGCAAGAAAAATAAAAATCTTCGAAAAAAAATTAGCATGAGAGGTGAATGCGATGTTAATTTTATGAATTTTATGATTTGAGACATATCTCATTACTGTAAATCTGGGTGACTTTGATAGGTTTGAGATTTTTCCGCAAAATGAAGAGTACAAATTAAATATGTACGGAATGGTATGGAATCATACTGACCATGGTAGAGAAGTGCTCAAAGTACCTCATAAAGAACTTTTCATGAAATTTTTAAAAGTTAAAAAGTTAGTTAACTATAATTAAGAAAATGTTGATGGATTCGTTCTTTAAACTCAGTTAAACATGTAATATAAATCTAAAATTTAATAAACAAAACTAGTATCAACAAATTTCAGGCATAGTTCTGAATTTTAAACAACTTAACCTAAAACTGATATGTATAAGGTTGAAAAGTTTATAAACTTAGTTAACTAAATATTGACATAAACGATTTTCTTAGAAATTATATCAGCAACCTAAGTGATGGTAAGTTCGAAGTAAAAATAATGTTTGAACACCTGAAATCTTCTATTAATAAGACAAACTATGACTATCAAAGGCACCCTGGTATTCAAACAAAGATTTTTTCAAATATTACATTGTTTTTAAAAAGTGAGAATGAGAAAGTTTTAAACCAAGTTACAAGCTATTGGAAAACGAAGTTGACTTTATAGCTGTCGGCCACTATTACAAGTTACAAGCTATTATCTCCCTTTAAAATTTCTTGATTGTTTAATATTTGAACTTAAGCTCAGCGTAAAATTTAAAACCTTTTTTCATTGTAACTTGCTATGTATTGTGTATGTATCTCTGTCATTCATTTAATTTTAAGTTAAGGTGTTTTTATTGCGACTAATAACGGGTTGTCTTTTATGTTCTAATGCTTGAACAATTAGGTCGTAAGAATACGCAAATTGTAAATAGGACAGAGACCTGCTAAAGATGCGCGAGTTTCCATTCAATATAATGAAAACACGTTTTCAAATTCAAATCCATTGTTTTACCATAATTTTTTAATTTCTGAAATAAATATTTTCCAAATTATAATCGTGGATAGGCCCTTTGGTTCATCAAACCGAGGTTTTGTAAGTGTGCGTGTTGCCGCCGCACGCCGCAATTCGAGTTGTCCAAATTTTAACCAATCAGAGTGTAGGTCCAAAATAGGTTCAGCGATGTCTCCAAAATACATTCAATAAGTCCAAAATGCATCCAAAAAATGTTTTACTTGAAATGCTTATTACAATGAACTGGTTAAATTATTTCCAATTTTCAATAGTACACTTTGTTAAGTATAAATTAAGGAACAAAACAATCCTGTAACGAGCCAAATTAGTTAGACCGTTCCTGAGAACAATGCGAAATATGTTGACGCTTTGCATAGTAGGTCCAAAATAGGGCCATATACCCTAAATGAAATGAAAACTGTCTGTATTTTCGAAAATTGTTGAATTTTTTATTTGATTTAAAATCATTATTATATATTTTGTATTTTTTTTTTTAAAAATGTGCACCGCAAACCACGTTTTTCTTTTAAAAAAACAATCCAAACTAATTTATGCTTGTGACCTGTGGGAAACTTGCATTGATGTTATTTTAACTTGCACTTTTTTAAATTAATGATTACACGGTATTTCATTGCAATCGACAATTTTGTACTATTTAACATTTAAATAAAACAAATATATTTTTTTATTTCCAAGATTATATCTCCTGATCAAAATATAAGTTACAATTCTTGATGAATTTTTGTTTCAGCATTTATCAAACATCAAACTTGAGAAGAGATTTTCTGATCGATTTGAAGACTTCGGCAGAATTTCAGAAAAAAATAGATTAGCCGAAAAAAATGATTTTTATCACTAAAAGTAGAACTCCCAACTTAGCATTTCAAATTTTCAAAAAAAAAAAAGTTTTTGAAGACTTAAATCTATTTTTGCGCTATAGTTTATTTTCAAATAAATTTACAACAATCATTTTAGATCAAATTTGCCATCAAAACTGATTTTTCTTTTTTTTTAATGTGAACCATTTTTAGTTAAAGGTATTTGCATTCAACAAATATTTTATCAAACAAAAGCACCCATGCTAAACATATTTTCAAAAAGCTGAGAATGTTTCCCTCAAGTTTCTTTGTTGACATAGTAGTGCTGATTGTTGCAAAACAGCCTTATAAAGTTTAAATTCAATAAAAAAATAGATTTTCTCAGTTTCATTCAAGTACCCCTCATTTCTAGACTCGCGTTATCTCGGGAACTATGGGTTAGATTTTCAATGTTAATAAATCTAAGTATTGTGAATTTTTTCGCTTTTTAAATAATAATGAATTTAAAAATCAAGCCCAACATTTGAAAATGTTTGACTATTTTATTTTTACCCTCTTCGAACGGTTGCTCTTCATTTTAAATGCGAAAATATGTCATTGACGGGAATAAAAATATATAAAAAAAAGTTTTATTCTTTTTATTTGAAATTTGAACTGTTTTTTCCGAGATATCACGAGTTGAAAATTAGGCCTCATTAGATGACACTGAGAAAAACTTTTTTTTGCAACATTTTTATTTTGAGAAGCTGTTCAACAACATATTTTTTATGTGTGCGTTTGGTCCATGAAGTATTTTTTTAAGTGTAAAAACTATACATGATTTGGAAAAAATACAATAAAAAACATTTACCTTGAAAACGATGGACTTCATCAAAAAAATGTATTTCCGTGAAAAAAATCATCCAACCAAAAAATACAACATTAAAATGTCGTTTTTTCAAAATTCTATACAATTACTCATTCTTTTATAGTGAAGAATCACATAACCGTTCTGTTCTCGTCAGTGTGTTCCGTGATCTTCGACGATCCTCCGCCCCAGCACCCTCTGCACTCGAAGGTGCGCAATGAAAATTAACACTCATTAAATGATTTACGTCCGTTTCGTTGCACGCGCTTTGTTCCGATCTGGTTCGGACTTTCAACCGTTTGTGGCCCACGACTTGGTGGAGGAGGAATGAAGCAGATAATTGGATAATTTTCGGCTGCAATTGAGCTTCAAGCTGATCAATGAAGAACCAGATGGGGATTGGGTGTAGCGGATTGGCGATTTTTGCAGAATCTCATTTTCGATCTGCCGTTCTAGTAACCTAGAAAGAATCGATTTCTTCCGAGTTTTGCGTGAAGATGCAATTCAACGTTTGTCACGTCCGAAACATATTGTTCGATGCTTTGATTTATGCTGCTGCGTCGCTGACTCACAGTTGAACTCGGCGTTCAAGTCACAGCCGAATCAGCAGAAAAATGCGAAAACGTGCCTAAATGCAGTTTCAGCGCACTCCTTGTTGTTGCTGTTTTTTGCCCTTTTCTGCCGTTCCTCTTCCGCCTTGTTGGTTGAGTCGTATGTCTGGACGGGATCCTTGCCGAAATTGTTGGGTTGTTTTTTTTTCGGGTGTGTGTGTGTGTGTGTGTGTGTGCAACCAACCAAACGGGACCACGCGGTCGCTTCTTACAAATTGAGTTGTTTCCATGTATTTTTAGCTCTCATTCTATACATGCAAATAACTCGCATAGGCATTTGGAAGGTGTTAGCTCTGCCGAGCTTCGGTGACCCATTTCTACGCTGGCTAGCCGAGCGCGAGGTACTTCAGCTTTGTCGACAAGCCCCGCCCTGAAGAACGTTTGGACCAATCGGATTCAAACGTTATTTAGAACTTCCGAACCCTTGTCAAATGGACAAGGACCCAGCGCGTATATAGTTGATGGTGGTAACAGTATTCCGAATTCCAGTCATAGCTCATCAAGTCGCGATGGCCTAGTGGTTAGCATTTTTGCTTACCAATCCAGAGGACGGGGGATCGAACCCCGACTCGAGCGACTTTGATTTTTCGTTCATGTTCAGAGTTTCAAGATTTATATTTCCTATACTTTCTCATTGGGAGCAGATGGGAATCGAACCCAGGACCATTCGCTTACAAAGCGAACACCGTAACCAGTCAGCCACGGCCGCTCCTTTGGGTTGTTTTTTTTTCGGGTCAGTCGAAATCAAGATCAAGAGTAAGAGAACGTGATACTTAATTTGAAACGGATATTGACCGTCACTGGTCTGGGCAAATAAGGCTGTGAAAAAATGCGTTTCCGTTCGCGGAAGCCAGAGGTGCTCAACAAAAGATTTCAAGAAGATCCTAAGGTGATGCATGTTTCGAAAACAGTTCCAATCCGGGTTCATGCATTTTAGATGGTGTGTACCTCTCGACATCCGTGATCTATCGAAACTTGTACCAATCAAATTAAATTTAAACGCCACCGACGTTACGGCCAGCTTGTTTATCCAAAACTAATGCAGAACGATCCGGCCCGATGATGAAATCATCAGCAATCGCCGGCTCAAGAGAGAACACGTGAGCAGCTCTGTTTACACGACGATCTGGATCGCTTCGATTTCCGCGTCCCACACGTCCCGCATCCATCTGCTACGCATCAACTTCAAGATATTAATTTCATAATCCAACTCTCGGCTGGATCCATCGAAAGGGACGGGAGGTTCTCCCCTGACCACGGCCAAACTAACTCGATGTAGATGTTCGAAAACATAAGCCGCGGCTTGACCTAGTTAATACCATTACCCGCCGTAGACGTCAGGTCTGCACAAGCATCATCTTAAGCCTGGTAGTACTGCCCGGTAGCCAAGTACCGTCCGTTTGAAGAGTCTTCTCGGGAGATCTCTCCGTCCCCTTGAGCTGCTCGTTGTTTTCTCTGTTGGGGTAGTCGCGGCTTGCTCAACCGAAAAGTGCTCCAAACATATTTTGAATGTTGACGTTCACAGCATAATTACTACAAATGTCGGGGTTTGGGGCCACGTTTCGCACCTAATTATTCTTGTTCGGGGAAAGGGTGCTGTCCCTCTTGATTTGTACTCTTGACACTTGGTTTGATAAATCATTTCGGGTAGACAGAACATTTATTGAATCGAAAAACGTGGTCTTGGATATTTTAACAAAAGTTCACTTGAACTGTCAAACAACAGGAATGACGAGATGGTTGGCCGATAAGCAGTAAACGGACGACAAATTCACTTTCATCACTAAATGTCAACGAAGTTCGCTTTGGGTGTAGTCCTGAGAGAACATTCTGCGTGAAAACTTCACATCAAATGCCCATCTGTAGTCCGCGGTTAGAATAATTGAGCTATTTCCAAACACCCAAAACAACAAATTACGCAACTTCAAGTCGGTATTACTAAACTTGCGTAACATCCCCGTTCGACTGTGAGTAACCCAAAAAACAACGTTGACCATCCGAAATGTTGCAAGACAGTCCATTTGTATGTGTTTTGTTGTTGTTCTTTCCACAGATGCCCTTCCTCCGGTGAGGAGGAGAAGGTTAGTTGCTGCTGTTCTATTTTCAGCTCATTCACTAGCGGAATCCCACTCCCACAATTGCAAAAAACAAAAAAAAAATAACGCCAGACGTCTTTAGTCGCTGTAAAACCAATCACTGAAAAAAGCACACACCAACAGAACTCCCACGCCACGATTTCGGGGAAAAGACTCACCCAACTTAGAACGTGACCTTCATGGGGACTTGGCGGGGACAGATTCGCCCCATGTGCCAAGTGCACCTTGATGGATTTGATCTCCCACCGCACGACGAATCACGTTTCACGGTTTGTGGTGGGACAAGAAGTGCTCTGGCTGCTATTTTTCAAGATCAATGTGATTGCGATCGTAATGTGTGCGCGGATGCTGCCGTTTGTGGTTGAGCGGCTCAAGTTTTCCGGACAGGTTTGGGATCCCTTCCATCCCGGATGGGGATCAGCTGCGGTTGATCGTTGTTGGAAAACAGGTTCGGAGTGCACTATGATTATTTCTGTAACTTAATATACAGCCCAAAGGGGTTTCAGACGAAATTTTAAATTCTGATACCTGATACGAATTTTGATTCTGATACGAAATTTTAAATTCTGATACCTTAAGAATCTCTAGAATGTTTTCATCAAATTAGATTTAACATTTGCTCATTTAATTCAAGTTCTAGAATAAGTACTAATTCCAAATTTTTATCTGGAGAATTTATTGCTGATTAAATAAATTTTCATGAAGTGACCGATTTGTTTATGCAAAAACAATAATTTCAATCATTAAAAACATTAGAGAGTACTATACAAATTTTTTGGCAGAGAAGTAAAGAGGAAATGTCGTTTCGCCTATAACTTAGGCTAATGTATCAATTATATTTGTTTGTTATTGAAGATTATTCTTGAGTCCTTCCAGATCATTCGCAACAAAAACCATCGAAATCGGGTTCAAAATCAGCCGAGATAGGGGAAATTCTCGTATGTTTGGCAGGTTAAGCATTCGCTCCTAATTCCATCCAATTTGCTGATTTTCACTATTTAAACACTTATTTGGCAGACCCAAAAGTCCTTATTGCTCCAAAACGACTCATTCTCACGCGATCACAAATTGAAAGCGACAAAAAACCGCTCTGATTGTTTTCCACCGTTTGTCGCTTCCACACCAATCGTCACAGAACACTCTCTCTTTGCTCTCTCTCTCTCACTTCAATCGGGTATCGGCAAATGGTTCGGAGAGACCGATTGCGTTATGTCGCTCAGTCACTGAGTCGAAATAGTTTGCGATCGGCTTTGTTTTACTTAGATATTAAACTGCTTAAAATTAATGTTATCGAAAATGTTTTACAATTTTGTTGACAACGCGAAATCAAAGCCACATTTACAAGCAATTTCCATCATGCCCAATACAAATTTACGGCAAACTGTGGTAGTGCAGGCCAAAAGAGCGCCGAGCTGGCATGTTGTTAGATTCTCTCCTCTCTGAACGTATTCGTGTGCGGCTCGGGTCGACGGACGGGGTGGGCAAAGAAATTCACGAAGTATTTGGGTGGCTGGGAGAAGCGATTGAGCAAGTCGCTGGCAGCCTGAGTGTAGTGTTCGCTCGCGACTGGTTGCGAGCTCCAGTCGGCAAAGAATCGTGAGAGGAGTGAGTGATTTCTGATCTTTGAACCGAAAATCAGGAACCTTGGGCAAATCTTTTGAGCGAAACTTGCTTGCTCACTTCCTTTTGAGCTATGTTTAACTCGATTTCAGTTGAAAACGCTTTTTATGAGTTGTAACCAGAGCTGAAAATGTCAGGGGTCCTGACGCGATAATCGGCGACGCATACACGATTTTTTCAGATCCATTCACTGAACCGCAAAACCGTGACATAAACAAACCCGACTCAGTTGTGAGTGCCCTAGCTCACTGAGCAGCTTCAATGCGAGGCAGTAGTCGACCAACGCTCATTCGACGTTGCACGCACACAAATAAAGAAACTAGTTTTTACACAAAAAGTTGGCATTTATGCGTGGAAATGTAATTTTGAATATAAGTTATGGTTGTTTTAAGTGTTTTGCACAGTCTAAAACCAATCAATTGTTTAAAAATAGTCAAAATAGTGTTTAAAGAGGATTTTACGAGTCAGTCATACGACACGAATTGAGTGAGTGTAGCTCATTTTTTCACGTCTCTCATTCTCCAGCAGCCGACCGGCACGAGTCAGGCGGCAGTGGTTGAACGGACTCAGTAGGCTTACAGTCACATGCTAGCAGTGAACTGACATTTTGGTTTGCTTCATATGTACGCTGGGTTGGAAACATTTTGCAGGCCTGGTTGTAACTCTATGTCAAAGTGCCGATATGGAAACATCAGAGGCACGATGGAATTAGATGCTGTTCTCCCACATCTTTTTAAATCGCATTTTAAAATATCTAGACTTTTTTTGTTAATGGTATTTGAGTTGATGGTATTCGTATTATATCGATTGCGTAGTTTTATCGATGTAATAACTGAGCAGCAGTTTTTATTTTTAAAAAATCGTATCTCGCAATATTGAAAACATAACTTTACCATTTGTTGATATGTTATGTAAAATTTTCCGAGAAATCTGATAAAAATACTTTCAGACATAGACTTTTTGGTCCCGAGACCTTCAAAAGAGCATTTTAAGTTTTCATTTGACCTTTTTAAAAGTCAGGCTAGATATTCGAAACTTTTAACTATTTTTCCTGTAAGCCTATCTAATACCCGTCGTTTGCGCTCTAAGACAACAAAAATCGGTTGAAATGGTGCGAAATTTTGATACTTTTTTAAATTAGGTCAAAATGTGTGGCGTAGGTCACCCTAATGGCCAAACAAAAAATACGGGTCTAATTATTTCGGCCAAGGAACCTCAAAAGGCCTATAACTACCAATGAAAAATAAAAACTAAACAAAATAATGCATAAAATGTACTTAAATTTAACTAATTCAACTCTCACGTTGACTTCCTGAAAAAGAATAAAATAAATAAGTTTTGGGCATTGAATGCATAAACTTTTTTTGAAATGAACTATTTAAATTATCTCAAAATAAGAATATTTCAGTGTACTTCTTCAGCCATTTTATTCCAATTTATTTTTTTCTTTGACCGGTGACAAACTTCTCAATGAATTCGACTACTGTCGATTTTGTGATTAAACGGGTATCATCAATTTTATTTATGCGACTAGAAAACCATAAAAAATCAAACTTAATTGATAGTTTTAAAGCTTTTATAACAAAGTCGTCAAACTACCGCATTTCTCGCTGAAGGACGCCCATAAAATCGGCTCGCCCAGTGCCAACGCACTTTTATTTCCCACAGCAGCAGTGGCAATGTGCGAATCAGTAGTAGCAGCAGCAGCAGTAGCACATGTTGTACATGACCGTTCCGTTCTAAAATTATACCAAAATCGAGGACGTTGTTGTTTAATTTGCCACTCGATACAGTCATAACAATCGAGCGGTAACGTGTTGGGTCGTCCGTAAGTGACGTTAAAAATTGAAGAATCATTGTTTTGACGCTCATGAAAGTCAAACTGTAACAAAATGCTACACATTGTATGGACGATCCCCACCAAAAAGAAAAATGACCCAACCGTGCTTCCCACTTCTTTAATTAGCTTCTGGAAGAAGTGTTTTGTTTAGCTGCAAAAGCTTGGAATAAATTGCCAAAAACTCCCGGTGCTGGAGGAAAAAAAAGAAGGAGTTATGAATGGATTCGGTGTGGAACCCAGCCGAGAGAGCATCACTTTGCATCAGCACATCCCATTTCCGATCACACCTTGGCATGAGATCATTTGATGTGAGGTGGGCGATTCGAGGGAGGGCAAGATAGATTGAGTGAAAGAGCTCAAAGAATTTGGGGTGAACTGATAGGGTTGAAGAATATTTTATAGGTGCTTCAAAAATGAGGAAAGATGTTCTTAGAATTACATTTTTATCACATATTAAGAAGAAAATAATAGTTTTGTTTTTAATTTTATCATAAATAAATTATTTAGAAAAAAATGACTGGAAAATTGCTTTTGCTGTGCTTAAAAAATTGTTGATAATTTTGGTTTGAACTAATCCAATTTCCATTATAAAATTCTAAAAAAGGTACCTATACCTAGTGTTGTTTACACTGCTAAAAAAGATACAATGTTGTAGAGGCTTATGGTATCGGGCATCGGATTTTGCCAAATTTTAGCCACAGCAACTACCGTTTCACCCGTTGCTGGTATGCTGTGTTGGATTTATTTTTAAGTCTAATCGATGGTGATGACCACGGATTTGTGTTGAAACCGCGCACCATCAAAACAAATCAGCTGAGCACAACTTAGCTTTCATACAAAGAAAAGTCACGATGGTTGACCGTCTTAACCGGGTGACGTGTTTCTTCTTTTTTTATGGAGATATTTGATTGTTGATTACTAATCGAAAAATCAGTTTCGTGAACTTACCTGTATTTGATTAAATGCACCTAGTGTTGACGAGGGTTCTGAAATTCGAAATAAAACAATATTAGTCAAATGCGGCAGCTCATCTGTTTTGTATAAACAAATAAAAAAAATTATGTAGTATTTGAAAAAAAAAATCAATAAAATATTGATGAATAATCTAAATTTAAAGATTTTTTTTTCATAACAGTTGCATCAAACAGTTTTGCCTTCCTCACTGAGGTAAGTCTATGATCCTGCTCTGAAAATGAACTTTTTACATGTAGCTCACAGACCCACCTTCACGTATACCTATCGACTCAGAATCGAAAAATGTCTGTCTGTCGGTGTGTCAATGAGTTACCAAAATTGTCACTCAGTTTTTTGGTGAAGCAAAGAGTTGTGAAGCAAAGAGTTGTGATATCGGAAGAGGAGCAAAAACAAAAACAAAGCAAGAAGCCGGATCCAGTCGTTGTCATCAAGCCGAAGGAAGGAGTTAAGGTTGAGAACGCGCAGATGGAAGTGCAGAGGAAAGTCAGCTCAAAAAATCTGAACGTGCAGCGGGTATATACCAACAAAAATGGTGAAGTTGTTGTAGCGCTGAAGGATGAAGTTTCCGTGCAGGTACTACAGGAGAACGTAAAGAAGCAGCTTGGAGAACGGTACGACGTACAGCTGCGAGATTCTCTGAAACCTACCATCAAGATCATCGGCATGCCTGAAGAGTTGGAGGAGGACGAACTGCGGGAGACGTTGATAGATCACAACGACTCGTTTGCCAACCTGAAACACTTCAAACTTTGCAGGAGTTACCGCAACGAAAAGTGGAGCTACGACAACAACAACGCTTTAGTCGAGTTGGATGCAGAAACGTACTTTAAAGTACTGGATGCAGGGAAGGTGAACTGCGGCTGGAAGCGTTGCCGTGTCTTCGATGGACTTCAGGTGCTCAGGTGCTTTAAGTGCAACGGTTTCAACCACAAAGGAGCTGATTGTAAAGCTGCTGTCATCACCTGCCCGATCTGCAGTGGATCGCACGAGTTGAAGGATTGCAAGGCGGAACGTGAAAAATGTTCAAATTGTGAGAAACTGAGGATTGAAAAAAATAGTGACATCGACGTAAACCATGCAGCATGGAGCAGTGAGTGTCCGGTGTACAGAAAGCAGCAGGAACGGCGAAATAAGCTGGTTGATTACACTCTGTAGCAACCACAACTTGCTGGAGAACTGCTGTACATGAACATAGCAGGGATGAGGACACATTTTGACGAGCTTAAGGTGATGATTCAGCAGAACAAGCCGAAACTGGTGATATTGACAGAAACACACTTGACTTCACAACATGATCTTGATGAGTATGAGATTGAGAACTACAGGAGGAGTGACTGTCTGTCCAGGTCAGCTCATACGGGAGGGGTCTCAATGTATTTGGATGATCGGATTGACTTTGAGACTATATCAAACTTCGTGGCTGGTGACAACTGGTTCCTCGCAATCGACGTCAAAACCCCAACCATGAACGGCATCTATGGAGGAATCTACCACTCACCGAGCAGCAGCGACGCTACTTTTGTCGACAATCTAGAAACGTGGCTCAGGGGCGTTTTTGTGGACGAACGAGCAAACTCGTTTGTGGGAGACTTTAACATCCGATGGAACGAGCCAGGTTATTCACGAGAACTGAGAAACGTCACGGAGGCTTTGGGCATGAGGCAGTTAGTTACCGAGCCGACCCGCGTTGGGCCGAGCAGCAGCACAATGATTGACCTTGTGTTCACAAACGTGGAAGGTGGAATTGCGCATGTTTTAGAGGAGCTTAAAATATCCGACCACGAAACCATCAGCATCAGCACCGGAACAAGCAACGTACATCTCACCGAACGAAACAAGACACGTCTTAGCTGGAGTCGGTATTCTAAAGAGAAACTGCAAGATGCCCTACGGTCAAGCCGAAGTCGCCCGGACCCAACGGTTTCAGTCAACGAAGCGGGAGAGAAGTTTGATGCGGAAATGGTAGCGGCAGTTGGAAGACTCGTCGACGTCCGCGTGGACGAACGTGCAAACCCTAACGACTGGTATGGAGATCACCTGAGAAAGCTGAAAACATTGAGAGATAACGCCTACCGGAAGTATAAAGTCACCAAGGCGGCCACTGATTGGGACATGTACAAAATTAGCAGGAACCGCTACGTTAACCAAATTCGAACATCAAAGAACTCATCAGTCAACGAGGAAATAAGGAGCTGCGGCGGAGATTCAAAGAAGCTTTGGCGGTGTTTGAAATCGCTGATCCAGCCAGGCGGACAGCCGCCGATGGAAATCGTGTTTGGAAAGCCACGGGGAGATGCGGAAACGGCAAGGCTTCTCAATAATTTCTTTGTACGGAGTGTGGAAGAGATAAATGCAGGGATCCCAACAACGACGTTTACGCCTGAAGAAGGAGGGACGGAACCGGAGGAGCTGTTGAGTGAGTTTCACCCAATAACACTTAGCTTAAGGAAACGGTACGATCACTGAAGGACTGCGCTGGTGTTGAAAACGTCACGAAACGGGTAATGGTGGACGCTTTGGACGTTGTTGCTGTGGACTTACTAGACATCGTCAACAAATCGCTGTTACGAGGTGAATTCCCGGACGCATGGAAAAAGACCTTGGTAATTCCAATCCCGAAAATTCCAAAATCAAAAACCTGAAGACCATAGACCTATCAACATGCTGCCGCTGTATGAGAAGGTAATGGAGACGATCGTGAAGGAACAACTGGCGGCGTTCATTGATCAAACTGGCGTGCTGCTGAAAGAGCAATCTGGATTTCGAAAACATCACTCGTGCGAGTCGGCGCTGAATCTCCTGTTGCTGAAGTGGAAACAGTGCATTGAAAAAGGAAATATTGTTCTGTCAGTCTTCGTAGATTTGAAGCGGGCCTTCGAGACCATTGACCGGACTAAATTGATACGTGTGCTGAAGAAAGCGGGATTCGTGGAACGGTCTTGAAATGGTTCAGCAGCTACCTAGAAAACCGGAAGCAGGTCACGAGGTACAACGACGCAGTCTCAGCGGAAACAGCAGTGGATCTTGGAGTTCCACAAGGAAGCGTGCTAGGGCCACTATTATTTATCCTCTACATAAACGACATCAAACAGGCGCTGAAGAGAGTACAGGTAAACCTGTTCGCCGATGACACGGTACTATTTGTTGTTGGTGACAGCTTCGATGAGTGTTTTGATATAATGAACGAAGAGCTGGGCGGGTTCTCAGAATGGTTAAAGTGGAAAAAACTGCAGCTGAACATTACGAAGACAAAGTGCATGTTGGTGACGACACGGCAGACCAAGGATTGCAGAAGGAGCGTACAGATGGATGGAGGAATCGTGGAGCGTGTCGAGACGATGAAATATCTCGGAGTCATGCTGGATGAAAAGCTGAATTTCAACGAACACATCGATTACACTATTCGGAAAGCAGCACGAAAGTTTGGCGTTTTGTGTAGGATTAATCGTTACTTGACAGCAGAGACAAAGGTTCAGTTGTACAACTCGCTGATCGCGCCGCACTTCGACTACTGCTCATCGATCTTGTTCTTGGCAACACAACGGCAAATGAAGAGGATGCAAGTTCTCCAGAGCAAAATTATGCGGCTCATCCTTAGATGTGATCGACTGACACCAAGACGGAGCATGCTCGAATGTTTGCAGTGGATGTCGGTGAAGCAACGGATCGAATACAACACACTTGTTTTTGTTTTTCGTGTGAAGGAAAGGATGGCACCACAATACTTGACGGAGGCCATGGTACGCGGAAGGGATATCCATGAGCACGACACTAGAGGAGCTGACGATCTCAGGTTGCAGATTTGGAGGAAGGCTTGTACACAGAACTCGTTGTTTTATAAAGGTTTTAAACTATACAACCAGCTTCCAGAGGCAGCAAAGATGACGAGCAACATAAACGAGTTTAAGCGGAGCTGCAAGGAGTTTGTACGGCAACGGCCGTTGGAGTAGAAGTGACCCACGATGGTACTGTGACGAAGAGCACGTTATGACGGTCGGCCATCTTCATTATCGGTACACATCGCATGGGATCACTTTGGGCCGCATATGATAAATTTATTCAAAAGTAACGCGAATCTGGGCGCGGTTTAACCCTATGGGCTCATATGTACGTGGAATAGCAAATGGTTCCAATACCTAAATGGATAAAAATACTGCAATCTGATTGATAAAATGACTCGACACTGGATTTGTTAGAGCGCCTTGAGATAGGACACGAGAGAAATGGATGGGCATACACGGAAGTAGAGTCAAGATTACAGGACACTCTCAAAACACGAACGACGAATTATCGAAAGATATCTGCTCGTAAACCTTCCATGCTACAAAAACTGTGTATGGGTAAGAGGTGGGCCATCCAAGTTTTCTCAGCACTGGCTGAACCGATATAGGCCAAACCGGTCGCATTTGACTCGGTTTAGGGTCCCATAGATCAAGTTATAACATAATTTAAGTTTTGATTGTTAGCTCAAAAGTTATGCATAATAATTTGTTTTCACAAATATCTGGAAGTTAGATAAATTACCATAAATCGTATCAAACATCATAATGTTATATATCGGTGCATAGGTAATCAATAGACCTTTCAAAAGAGTCCAAATCAAAGATCTGGTAACCCTGTCTCAAGATATATCCTCTTAAGTGATATTTATGTACTTTTCTGAAGCCGGATCTTTCTTGTTTGTACGAAAATTATGTCTGAATTCATCATCCGACCTTTGGTTAGATAATCGAAAGTCCTTCCAAACGAGTGTAAAAGATCGTAGATATGGCAACTCTGACAATAGTTTTTGAAACAAGATCTTAATTGAATTGAATTTGGTTCCTTGTTTTCTGCGCACAAACATACGGAAAACTTAAAATCTAGATGAAAATCATTTCCAGATCTTTCGTGTGGCCCATATTTGGTAAGCAGTAAAAATAGTCCTGTAACAAATTCGTTAACTAGGTATATTCAACTTTTTCAGGCTTGTATTTTTTTCTTAGCTGTGTTTAGCTATAAATTTGACATCAACAGTTTAGTTTTGCGTCAAGTAACAAGAAACAGAAAATTATGTTGGGTATTCTGAGTAATCCAAAGCGTCCTGGAATACATAGTTTTTAGTCTACTGTCACATAATCATGACTCTACTAAGATTTCAAAGTGTTGCAAATGGTGATGGAGACATCACTGATTATAAATAGCATTCCTATACTTAAAAAAAATCAATAACAATAAAAACTTGAGCAATTCTTTGTGAAATCGTCCGATTTCGACAATTTTCACTTTTTATACTTTTTGATTTGGCTCAAACTTTATGGGTTTTTGTGTGATTGGTTCACCCATACAAGTCTCCATTAAATTTAGACAGCTGTTCATACAAAAATGGTACGTAAATATTCAAAAATATGTATTTTTTGAATGAGTTTTCTGATCGATTTGGTGTTTCTGGAAAAGTTGTGCGGAACAGATTTTTAGCGATCTATAAAATAACTTTTTTCACAAAATTTCAATTTGGGTAATTCTCTACCAACTCACACGAAATCGGGAAAAGTTGCCCCGACCCCTCTTCGATTTGCGTGAAACTTTGTCCTAAGGGGTAACTTTTGTCCCTGATCACGAATCCGAGGTCCATTTTTTAATATCTCGTGACGGAGGAGCGGTACGACCCCTTCCATTTTTGAACATGCGAAAAAAGAGGTGTTTTTAAATAATTTGCAGCCTGAAACGGTGATGAGATAGAAATTTGGTGTCAAAGAGACTTTTGTGTAAAATTAGACGCCCGATTTGATGGCGTACTCAGAATTCCGAATAAACGTATTTTTCATCGAAAAAAACACTAAAAAAGTTTTAAAAATTCTCCCATCTTCCGTTACTCGACTGTAAAATTTTTTGGAACATGTAATTTTATGGGAAATTTAATGTACTTTTCGAATCTACATTGTCCCAGAAGGGTCATTTTTTCATTTAGAACAAAATTTTTCATTTTAAAATTTCGTGTTTTTTCTAACTTTGCAGGGTTATTTTTTAGAGTGTTACAATGTTCTACAAAGTTGTAGAGCAGACAATTACAAAAATTTTGATATATAAACATAAGGGGTTTGCTTATAAACATCACGAGTTATCGGGATTTTACGGAAAAAAGTTTTGAAAAGTTACTTTTTGCGTTTCTCTTTGTTTCGTCGTCCGTGTTTGTCGCGGGTGACCATGAACGATGATGACCAACTTTTTCAAAACTTTTTTTCCGTAAAATCGCGATAACTCGTGATGTTTATAAGCAAACCCCTTATGTCTGTATATGAAAATTTGCTCTACAACTTTGTAGAACATTGTTACACTCTAAAAAATAACCCTTCAAAGTTAGAAAAAACACGAAATTTAAAAAAGAAAAATTTTGTTCTTAATGAAAAAATGAACCTTCTGGGGAAATGTAGATTCGAAAAGTACATTAAATTTCCTATAAAATGACATGTTCCAAATTTTTTCACAGTCAAGTAACGGGAAATGGGAGAATTTTTAAAACTTTTTTAGTGTTTTTTTCGATGAAAAATACGTTTATTCGGAAATCTGAGTACGCCATCAAATCGGGCGTCTAATTTTAAAAGTCTTTTGCAAATTTTTTCTCATCACTTTTTCAGGCTGCAATTGTGAAAAACACCTCTTTTCGCATGTTCAAATGGAAGGTCGTACAAATGTCAAAAACGGACCTCGATTCGTTATGAACAAAAAAAAGTTTCAAATCGAAAAACAACTTCAAATTTCGTGTGAACAGGAATTACCCATTTAAAATTAATATTTAAGTGTCCATATCTCGTAAACAGTGCACCTTATCAAAAAATCTGTACCTAAAGTCCTTTGCAATTTCAAATGCACATCCAATGGCTATTAAAAACAAAATTTTAAGATTTTAATGAAACTTTCAGGGCAGGTACCTACAGATTTTAGTCTAGTTTTGAATGACTTTTGAGTGGGGCCTGAGTTTCGGATTTTTCCGGATTTATCGCAGATTCCCTTGGGTACCTTTGTTTTGGCCAGTGGGGTCACTTTATGGTTACTCAATATTTATCTTCAACAGTATAAAGTTTTAATGTAAAAAACTGCAATAATATCAAAAATAAATCATCCTATGCGTTCACGGAATATGATCACCCCTCCAGACCTCCGGAACTGGTTCCGTAGTACTTCCGAGGCGACAAAATCTAGAAGTCACGGAAATATGCCATGCGACATGTCAAAAAATATCTACTGACTCTGGGAAGTTGATTGCTTCCCCTCAAAAGACTGTTTGATACCCTAAGATGAAGTTCTTTGTTCTGATAACATAGATTTTAAGAAGCTGTTATTGCACTGTGGTATTGCTGATATGCTAACATATGGTACTTGATGGGATTACATAATGTTCCTCTATCTTAAATTACATTGGCTACTATAGAGTTTATGTCATGTTTTTGTTCCTCGCTTCTTTTACTAAATAAGTTTGCAACACCTGCTTGCTTTACTCATTTGTAACATAATTTAAAAAAAAAGGGAAATGGCAAAACATTCAATGAAATTTGTATTTGCAATATTTTTTGGCAATCTGTATCTGTATCTGTATATGAAAACAATATTTAAAATATAACAATGGTATACATTTCTTTAATAAGAAAGGCAAAAAACTGTTCAGAACATGGAAATTTCAAAGCTACCTTCAAACTTCACCCAAAACCCTAGAATACCCCACTATTGGCACAACAACATCCCGAACCCATCAAAGCGCCATTTAGCATGAACATTGTGTGTAAGTCCGGGAGTATGTGTGTACATTTTTTAAACTCATCCTAGCGCACGCCGTACATCTCTAGGTCGCAGACGCCATCTGTTTCTACAAGCCAAACATCTCAGACGCACACACACACACATACAGGTTGCGTTAGGTTTGGTCTTGGCTGCAGCGGCCACGCCGCGCTCTGCGAATAGGCCGTTTTGCTGTCTAATTAGATCAAGATCAGGTGCTATTTTTAATCACACCTCAACTATTTCACTCCCTTCAAGCGAGAGAAAAAGACGAAACTTGCCATTGTAAACTGTCAAGCGACGCCATGATATATGTGTGTGTTTGTTCAAAAATATCACATCGCACGCATTCTTTGGGGACACTTTTTTGTTTTGAGAGTGTATAAAAATACGAATTTTTAAAAATATGCCTCTCTGCATTCATGTTGGGATCAAACATTTTGATTTGGCTTATTAAACAATCAATTTGACTTGTTAGATATTTGAAATTTGAAATCTACAGCTTTAATTTTGAGATTTAGTAGATAACAACATCATTTCAAAAAGATAGATGCACCCTAATGAAATGTTAATCTCCATTCGACTCCCGTTGGAGGTCACATGACCTGTTTGTGACCAACCATGTAGCGTCCCCACTCCACCAGCTTCTGTCAAACACTTGTTGGTTGATTCAGCCTTGATTCATTTCTTGAATCAGTCGACGTCGTCTTCTCTAGGTGGACTATTTCTGTCTGAGGATTGATCACTTCTTTTTCACGATCGCATGTTATAATTAACTTAGGGGTAGTTTTTTTTTTGCGTGGTTCAAGTCTTATTTTTGAATCCGACCATTTTCCTCATTTTTCACGCAGACAAAGTCTTTTCACTTATTGTTCGTTCGCTCAATAGAAGTGGTTCATCAGCACATGGCAATTTCAGCAGCAGTTTTATTTGCATAAAGTATCAAAACTGTGCGCGGCCCAGCAGGGGTGTGTTTATCGAAGAGGCTGGTGAGGAGCGATGATGACTTGAGCGAGTGTCTCGTTCAGCGCGTACAAACTTTAAGATCGGACGGTTTGGCGAGGCGAATTGGCGCGAGAATTCACTTTGAGGAACGCTTTTTTGCGGTTTGGGCTAGCTTTATGTGAGGATAATTTGTTTAAACTTGAAATTCCTACGAGATGATTGTGTAACACTTGCGTGTATGTGTGAGATGAAGGGAGGAATCGAGAAGTGGAAGTTCAAGCTTGAACGTCTGTAATTGAATATCTGAAGATAATTAATATCGATTCGTTTCAGGTTTGCACTGAATCATCAATTAAATTTGCCCTTTAAATATATTGAGGAAAACCCATGTTTACATTTTTCCTAAAATTTAAAAAAAAATATTTAAATGAGTTTAAATGAGCTCTCACTAAAATAAAGATTAGATTTTGTTCGACTGATCGGTACAATGAGAGTTCAAGGAACCCATTTCAAGATTTTGGGGGGAAATTTCAATCTCACTAATACATTCGCGGGTGAAACGTCAAAAACCTGGACGATCAAGATTTCGACGATGTCGTGCTATCTTGTCGCACCCGCCATATTGACGTTCGGAGAAAAACGCGTTTTAATGTTTGACCTTGAATAAACAAACACTAGAGCACGCAATGTAAACAATAACAAGCACGTTTTGCTTGGCTGACCATTCTGTGCATTGTCCCGAAGTTTGGTTGAAGTTGGTGCTGGAGTCCCGAGTTATAATTACAAATGTTTACGGTAGTCTAACTTGTACGTGTGTCAAACGCGTTCTGACCTGGAATCCCTTTGGCCAGTTTTCGCAATTACATCAATTTTCAGGGAGTGACAAGATAGCACGACAAAATTGAAACTAATTTGGAGATCTGTGCACAGCAAATAAAGAAGTAATCCAGCTGCGTGTAAAAGGCCTCGGTGTAAAATAAATATGGCATTATTTTATGAAATTCTGTGTAATATTACACCCTGAAATATGTAGACCCTCAGTATGGGAAACCTACCTGACCGAAATTTCAAGCCCATATATACGTTTATCCATTTAGCTTCACATCGATCTGATAGCCGAGTAGGCTAAGGCGCCAGTCCTTACTGTTGGTGCTGGGTTTGAATCCCGTCGATTGCAACTTTTTTTTGTGTTTGCAAAAGTTGTAAATACAGCGTGTAATATTAAGTGTCATTTTTGACGAAGGTGATGTGCATGCTTTTGTATGCGATTTTACCATCAAATTTTTAGCTGTGTGGTCAAAAGGTGAGGCATTGTGAGCTGCACAAAATGGCGTTCTTAACTCAATTTGGCCCAAAAAGCACGTACGACAAGTTAGCACGACGGCGAAGATTTGTAGAAAGTATTTCAAATCTATTGGGACTAAGACCCATGCAAATATTTTTGAACTCTCTGTTGTTTTTTGAAGTGATTAGGAGACACCAAATTGATTGTGATTTAAAACGTCTTATTTTCGTCAAAAAATTTCGCATTGGAAGAATGAAATTTTGAAATATTTCCGTTCCATTTGATATTAAATATCAAGTCAACGCAAATTATCGATTCGTACGCGAAACTCTTATCTTTCTTCCTACTGAGTCATAAAAACATTCAGATAAGCTCAACGTTACCTCAAACGTCTCCCTGTCTGATAGACGACTCCCCTCCTGTCAAATAACCCAAAACCAACAATCGAAAAAAATCGTACGTCGAGGTAGGTGTCCGTCTATCCATAATTTACTTGTGTCAACAAAAGTAAACAACAACAAACCCGCACACACGCACACACTAGCGAGGTGACATCACAATGTTTGCAAAAGCCATTTGCGCGATCACTTCGAGCTCAGGGACAGAGAAAGTGTTATTGGATTGCTCGTTTGAGCTGTTTTTTTTTCGCTCACACATTACCAATAAATGAGCTGAAAAATGACACAAATGACAGCGCATTTGCATTCGGAATGGCGGTGCCAAGAATTTAACGTGCATTTAAGAATTGTGCTTCGCACCCAAAGTGATCTCATTTTGCACAAGCCTGGATGTGGGGGTACAGTCAGTGTTACACACTGCTGTTGCGTTGATGGATTTAAGCTAGCTAACTGGGTGGGTAAACAAAACAGCTGAACTTGGTGAATGAAAGTCAGTGTGCAATTTATCAAATCACTCTCGCTCACTGGAATGTGTGATAAGGGAAGTAACTGCAAAGGTTAGTCCAACTACTGATAAGGTGGCTTCGTTTTGCTTTGTCTTGTTTAAACATAAGCTGAATTGTATTACATTGAGATAGTCTAAACTATAAACAGGGTTCTAATTTTCATTTTAAAATTGAGACTTAAGAGTCCTTATTATCGACTTATTGTTCTCTCATTCTCTGAATCGTGATTCTAATTGACAACAAATCGTTTGTGAGTCAAACATATCTAGCTTTCGATCATTAGCGAGTAACGAATCGTTTGCTAGTGGCACTCACCAATGAGTTGCTCACTCGTGATTCATCATTTACATGACCATGAGTTGAATGATAGAAATGATTGAGTGATGATTGCTGTAAATTTTGACTTACTTATGATAGGAAAACATCTTTTTTTCACGTACAAAAGAATGAATTACTCTGAAAAAAGATGAAAGTGGTTTGAGCAACAAAATATCGTCCGTGATAAATCGCCCAACAGATGCACTGGCACAATAATCTCACCGTGAAATTCACGACGCACTTATCCAGAGCAATTTTGTGCGGTTTTTAAGAATGAAAAAAAAAAAATCATAAAATTCACCATCCATCGCCAAGAGTTACTTAATACCCTTGGTGACCCCGAAAAACACCCAAAAAAATAAAATAAAAATAAAATCACCACCCAAAGTCAGCCAACCCGTGTGAGTGGTACCGTGTGCCGCCAGAGGGAGGAAATATTTATATTTTCAACAAAAAAGTGTAGTCCCGCTCGAGCGGCTCCAAAACATTTCGTGCCCAACTTGTACCGACGCGTTGGTCGGTGGCCGACAGTCGGCGCTAAAAATAGTTGCGCCACACTTGCGGGTTTGCGGCGGAAAATCGGAGCAAGAGAAAAGCTGAACCCGAGAGAGAGTGATGGGAAAATTCGTGAAGTTCACTCACACTGCTTTGGACAGAATGATTCTAGCACGTTTTTTGGGTTCGTGCAGAGCATTATTCATTTGGGGGAAGACATTGAACGGCAGACGTCACCACCACCTGTCAAACAACGACAACTGTCAAATAAGTAATCTAGGTTGATACAAGTGTTATGTCTCAGCGAAACCTATGTACATAGTGCTACTTTAAAAAAATGTTGAAAAAAGTACATTGGAAGACATTCGGTGCTTTATCAAATAAGGTTGATTAAAACTGAGATAACTACTAGAACAAAGCTTAAGACAAATGATACAAAACCTGATCAGAGACACGATCTTTTCCTTTAATTCTGAGACAAGATTTACAGAAGTGAAATATCAGACAAGAAAACTGAGATGAGATCAGAAATAAGAACTAAGACCTAACATTAGATAGAATCTAGAATATGAGTTAACAGAAGATTTTTGAGACATGAAGGTAGACAAGATCTGTAATAGGATTTGAGTCAAGAACTCAAAAAAATATTAAACAAAATCTAAAACATAATCTGAAACAAGTTTGCGACAAAATCTGAGAGCAGTTCTGAGTAATAATCAAACAAATTTTAAGACATTATTCGAAACAATATCTAAAACCAAATCTAAACATTTTATTTAAAAGAAATGATCTGTGTCAAGATAAATAATATGACCTGAGACAAGATCAGAAATATTATCAAATACAAGTTCTGAAGAAAAATTTGAGACATTGAAGATACCTCAATTAGATTTTTCAAGATCTAACGTAACATTTGAGACAATTTCTTTGAAAATCTGAAACGAGATCTGACATTAGTTCTGAAAAATTACCTTAGACAAGTTCTAAAACAAAATCTAAGTCAAGATTTTTTTTCAAGCGTTAGTGTTAGTGAGCAAAGTCGATAGCACCTATAGTTGCCGAGGAGCCGATTAATTTTGCGAAAAAGGCGTGTGAAACGTCCCTTCGGCGTTTGCAAAGTGAATGAGCGGTTCATTTGAACCTCATAAAAGCGAAAAGTGTTGGAGTACACCAGAAGGAAAAGTCCGCAACTGCAGAACCGACGGTGAAATTCGCGGCCAAACCGACGCCACTTCAATGGCCGCGGCGAGGTAGCCGTAATCGGGTCCACCAGATACTCGCGGCTGAAAATATTAGTGTGTTTGCTGATTCAACGCACATCATCGAAAGTGGTTATATTGGTATTAAAGTGCTCGAATCGGAAAAAATAGAGTGCTTGAGAAAAGAAAGGAGAAATAAAGTCACCAACAGTGCTAGTGGGATTAAATCTCTGTAAAACGGTGACGAGGAAAATAAGGGTGGAAAGTGGAATAACTTATTCAAATTAAGAATAAAAACGAAGAAGAATAAAAAATAAAAATATATATATAAAAAAAAGGAAAAAAAAAAAGTTACAAAAAAAAAAAAAAGGAAAAAAAAATATAAAATAAGTTTGTCTATAAGCTAAAATTAAGTGAAGTGAAACAGTGCACAGTTTCATGGCGAGCACTGAAGAAACGGCCGGGGAAAAGGCTCCGGAAAAGATGATAACTGATCAAGAAGAAGGAAGTGATACTGAGGAGGGCTTGTTGGGAGGTGCTTCTCAAGAGGACGCAGCATCTGTGTCTTCTTCGATCCTGAACGACGACGATGACGACGAAGAAGAGGACGGCATCAATGTCACGATCAGGAAAGTGGACACACCAAAACCAGCGATCCAGCCTAACGATGTCGACAAGGAGGAATGGGTCGAGTTGAGCGGCTTCCAGAGGAGGAAGTACTCCAAGCTGCGCAACAATGGTGTTCCCAGAGCAAAAGCGCTGGCTTTGGCCCAGCAAAAAGCACCACCATCAACGCCAAAGAGAACAAGAAATCTCAACGACACGAATGAGAGCGAGGACAATCCAAATCATAAACGCAAGAAAGGATTTTCTCCTCACACGAGCGTCAACACGCGCCTGGGCAATGTCCGCCAAGGAATCGGCGGCTACGCCGGCACAATACAGCGAAGTGGCGCAGTATGTACGTGTCGGTATACTTCCACCTGACTACCCGCAGCGCCAACTTACCGACAAGCAAATGCAGACCGTGCAGGAGGCCATACTGTACAACGTCACTCGGCAACAAAAAGAGTTGTTTAAACCCAAATTTTCCAACTGTTGGCAGCGCCATGGCTGCCTGGTAATCAATTGCCAGAATATCCAGACAGCTGAATGGTTGGAGAACTTGGTATCAGCGATGAAACCGTGGGAAGGGGCTGAGCTATTGGCGATCGATGCAAACAACATTCCCAGACTGGAGGTGCTGATCGGATTCTTCCCGCAGAGTGTGGCCGATGACGATCAAGCGATCAAAACATACATCGAGAGTCAGAATGACGGCCTGTTTACGGGAAACTGGAGGATAATCGAAAGGAGAGTTCTGTTCGAGAACCATGTCGAATGGCTTTTCACCGTCGATGATGCATCAATGAACCACTTCAAGGACAACAAGTTCCATATCAACTACAAATTTGGCCAAACAAACATCCGGAAAAAAACAAGTAAGACAGACACGCAAAATGATCATGAAAATTTGGGCACACTGAGCGAAGCTTCTGACTGTCTGAATCAAAGAATCCACATGAACCCGGGGGACAAGAAGCTCTCCAAAAAACAAGGGGAGCAAGTCGTACCGGGCCAAAGTAGGAGACACGATTCAAAGGCAGGAGAAACGTCCTCTAAAAATGCTCAACATAACAAAAACCATTCTGGGGCCGTAATGGACCAGACAACTAAAACAATGGTAAAAAAACAGCACTCGAGCAGGGGACCCAAAGGATCGAAACGTTTCTAAGACAACTAAGTACCCAGAAAACTCCAAATACCCAGACCGGAAACGTTCCGGCGAGCAAAAGAACGATTATCTTGACTCGAAGGATAGGAGTAGTACCGAGAACTCAGGGTCTAGATATCGTTCTTGGTCCTTTAGGGGACATAGCTCTTCAACATCATCCGGGGCCAAGGTGGACCGGTCATCATCACTATCCTCCAAACACAACCGTTCCTCTGGTCATTCAAGTGGCCAGGAATACAACAATCATCATTAAAAAAAAATAAAAAAATAAAATAAAGGTAAATGGGCAAATCAATTAAATTTGTGCAAATTAACCTCCACCATGCAAGAGGTGCCTCAGGAATTCTTTCCCAAAAATTTACTAATGAAAATTTGGGAATAGCCTTAATTCAAGAACCTTGGGTTTATAAGGGACAAGTTCTTGGACTAGACACTCAAAAAGCAAAAATTATATACAATAATACACACGAAAACCCTAGAACAGCAATACTTATAAACAAAAACTTAAAGTTTACACCAATTTCAGAGTATACTCAAAAAGATATCGTTGCAATAAAATTAGAAATCCCTACAGCTCGTGGAAAAACAGAAGCTTACATTGCTTCAGCCTATTTCCCGGGGGATGATAAGGAATCTCCTCCGCCGGAAGTTGTAGCTTTTATAGCGTTTTGCAAGCAAAATAATAAACAATTCATCATTGGATGCGATGCCAATTCCCATCATACAATTTGGGGAAGCACCGATATTAACAATCGGGGCGAATACCTTTATGAATACATATGTGCAAATAACATTGACATATGCAACAAAGGAGATCACCCTACATTTGTTACAAAACACAGACAAGAAGTTCTAGATATTACAATTAGTAGTCCTTTTATAACAACACATATTAAAAACTGGAAAGTTTCTGAAGAGGAATCTCTTTCAGACCATAGACAAATTGAATTCGAATACGACTCTGGTGAAACTATGACAATATCTTATAAAAATCCTAAAAAAACCAATTGGGATAAATATAAAGAAAACTTAAAATTAAACAGGCTGGTATTTGAAAACATTGAAACAAAAAACCAATTGGACAAAGCAGCTCAAAACGTCACTGAGATTATCATGTCAGCGTTTGATTCTAGTTGTCCATTAAGAAAAGAAAAATCGAACCGAAATGTTTCTTGGTGGAATAAAACTCTTGAGAAACTAAGGAAAGCCAGTCGACGACTTTTTAAACAAGCAAAAAAAATCAAAACAGTGGGACCTATACAGAAAAGCGCTTACTACATACAACAAAGAATTGAGAAAATCACAAAGAAAAACATGGAGACAGAATTGTGAAAAATTGAAAAACCCCAGATGTAGCCAAGCTACAAAAGGTTCTTTCAAAGAACACTCAAACGGGTTGGGTTGCCTGAAGAAAGAAAATGGTACATACACAAAAGAAAATACAGAAGTTTTAAAAATCATGATGGAAACTCATTTTCCTGGATCCGAAACAGTATCTAATGAAATTGTTGGTGGTGAAAAAGCTGATGATTGTAGACCAAATAACATCACAATGGGAAGCTTCAACTTACCAAACCGTATATTCACTCGATCCAAAGTAGAATGGGCTGTGAATTCTTTTGAGCCGTTCAAATCTCCGGGTTTGGACGGTATTTTTCCGGCTCTTATACAACACGGAGGAAAAAAACTCAATGAATACCTTACACAAATTTTTAAAGGCAGTCTTAAATTAGGACATATTCCTAAAGTTTGGAGCAAAACTAAAGTTGTATTTATTCCTAAAGCAGGGAAAAAAGACAAAACAATTCCAAAATCATTTAGACCAATAAGTCTGACATCAACAATGCTCAAAATTATGGAAAAAATTATAGACGAATACATAAAATCAAAGTTTTTGAAAATTAGACCTCTTAGTAGGTTTCAGTTTGCATATCAGTCTAATAAATCAACAATTACTGCTTTACATGAGCTGGTAAAAAGAATAGAAAACAATTTAAAGGTGAAAGAAATTGCTCTTGCAGCTTTTCTTGACATTGAGGGAGCTTTTGAGCATCGTTCAACTCGATAAAAAAATGTATGGAAAATAGAGGTTTCGACTCTTGCATAGTGCAATGGATAATGACAATGTTAGACAACAGAGAAGTTTTTGCCGAATTGGGGATGTCAACCATAACCGTGAGAACCACAAGAGGATGTCCGCAAGGCGGTGTACTATCCCCGGTGTTATGGTCACTGGTTGTGGATGATCTCCTCGATAAGTTAATAACAACAGGTTTTGAAGTAATAGGTTTTGCTGATGATGTGGTTATATTAATCCGTGGAAAATTTGACCATATCATCTCTGAGCGAATGCAGTATGCACTTAACCTTACCTCACAATGGTGTCAAAATGAAGGTCTAAAAATTAATGCAGCCAAAACGGTTTTGATTCCGTTTACGAATAAGAGAAAGCTAAATCTTAAAACACTTAAGCTTAATGGCTTAGAATTAAAATATTCCACAAATGTTAAATATCTGGGAGTGATTCTAGATAATAAACTAAACTGGAATTTACATTTAGAGCAGGTTATTAAAAAGCCACAAATGCTCTATGGATCAGTAAGAAAACTTTTGGGAAAACTTGGGGTCTAAAACCCAAAATGATACAATGGATTTATACTGCTATAATAAAACCGAGAATTACATACGCCGCTCTCGTCTGGTGGCCAAAAACAAAACAAACAACAGCACAAAATGGATTAGGAAAATTCCAACGGTTAATATGTATGTCAATAACGGGGGCTATGCGTAGTACCCCATCCAAAGCCCTAAATGCATCACTTTATATCCTTCCCTTGCACCAATATGTGCAAATTGAAGCTGCTAAGAGTGCACTAAGGCTAAGGAGAACACAAAATATAGACGATCCAGTGTCTTGCGAACCTTCGTGGTGAACGGACACTAGAGCTGCGGTATTTTTTACTACCTAAGCTCAGAGTTATTTCAAAACAAAATTCACAGTCTTTTTAAAGACTACCTGAGTTATTTTCCAAAATTCTAAACAGTCTTTTCAAGACTAACCCCACCTGAAATTTTGTTGTATTTTACAAACGAAGCCATCTTTTTAAGAGAACTTTGCTTGCAAAATGCGTCAAAACAAAGGTAAACGCAAATCTTCTGAAGATTTGGTCGTTACGTCGGTGAAGCGTTTGAACGCTAAACCGGCTAACGGAAACAGAAAAGAAAACAGCCTCTTCTGAGGTCTGATTCTGATTCTGAATGTGAGGTCAATCCTCCAATTCCATTGACAAACAGTTTCGGTGTTTTATCCGAAACTGATGACAAGAACCTTCTCCTCGTACTGAGCCTTCTGCCGTCGAGAAACGAGTAAAGGCTCCGCCAATTGTAGTGACTTCCGTCTCCGATTTGGCCAGCTTTCGAACGCAACTGAAGAATTGCAAGGAAACTTGCAATTTGAAGGTTTCGTTCCAGCTTGGTCGAAGAGGAGAATGTCGCTTGTTGACGGAATCTTTACAAGATCACCAAACTTTTGTTGGTTATTTGAAAAACCACAAACACAATTTCTACACGTATGAGACCAAGAATGCTCGGCCATTCAAGGCGGTCTTGAAAGGTCTCTCCAACGACTTGTCGGTGGATGAGATCAAAAACGAACTTAAGGTGTTGCTTGGCTTTGCCCCATCCCAAGTAATACCAATGAAGAAAAAATCAAACGGGAATATTTCTCGCTTTGGTTTGACTTCACAATTTTATCTGATTCATTTCAACAGAAATGAAATCAACAATTGAAACTTTTGGACAAAGTTCAGTTTTTGTTCCATGTACGGGTAAAGTGGGAGCATTTTAAGAAACATGGCGGTAATGGCCAGAATCTGACCCAGTGCCGGCGTTGCCAGGCATTCGGTCACGGTACTGATCATTGCGCCATGGTTCCAAAATGCATGGTTTGCGGGGATTCTTCTCACGACAAGGACAATTGTCCCGTGAAAGAAGTCACCCAATTTAAATGTGCAAATTGTGGTGGAAATCACAAATCAAATTTCTGGGATTGCCCCATCAGAAAAAAGGTTTTGGATTCTCGTGCTAAGCATCAGCCGAAATCCAAACCGAAATTTTCTCAAAGTCAGGTTGTACCTGCATCTTTAAATCAAACGTTCGTGCTGTCTCACTCGAACAATTCTAGAAATACCCCTACCGTGGTAAAGTTAGGTAACAACAATGGCATTTCTTATGCTAACGTCGTTTCGAGTTCGGGTTCATCCACGAATTTTAAATCCTCTACCAATCTTCAAATTGGGCAGGTACCTCAAATCTCATTTGAAAATTTTTCTGCTGGCAACGCTTTGGGATCTTCTGATCTCGGCGATGTTACGTTTGAAAAAATGACTTTTTTGCAAAACTCACTGTTTGGTTTGATTCAAACAATGAGTAATGCTACATCCATGATGGAAGCAATCCAGATTGGATTAAAATTTGCGAATGATGTTGTTCTTACCCTGAAGTTTAATCATGGATCTAAGTAATTCCATCAATATTATGAATTTTAATGCTCGCTCTTTAAAAGCGAAAGAAAATGAATTTTCAACTTTTACGAGTTCATAACGTGCATGTTGCTGTTATAACCGAAACATTTTTAAAAACTGGCACTTATTTGAAAAGTGATCCAGATTATAAAGTTATAACTAATAACCGAATGAATCGAAATGGCGGTGGAGTTGCAATAGTTATCCACCGTAGTATGACTTATAGCACGTTACGTGACTTTAAGTTAAAAGTTATTGAAAGTTTGGGCATTGAACTTGAAACTTCTTTTGGGAAAATTATGATTGCAGCTGCATATTTGCCATTCCAATGCACTGGGGAAAATAAAAATTATTTCAAAGGGGATTTGAATAAACTTACTCGGCATAGATCTCGATTTTTGATCATCGGTGATTTTAATGCCAAACACCAATCTTGGAATAATTCAAAAGTAAATTCCAATGGTAAAATTCTATTCAGAGATTGCACTTCTGGTCTTTATTCGGTTTTATACCCGAATGGGCCAACTTGCTTTTCTTCTGTTAGAAATCCATCAACAATTGATTTGGTGTTGACAAATCAAAGTCAGTATTGTGGTCCTTTAGTGACTCATGCTGATTTTGATTCTGATCATCTTCCAGTAACTTTTTCACTTTCTCATGAAGCAGTTACCAGACCCAATAGTTCTGTGTTTAATTACCACAAAGCTAATTGGGACAGGTATCAGCATCATATTGAGAATAATTTAAATCATGATTTTGTTTTAGAAACCAAAGCTGATATTGATTCAGCCTTGGAATCTTTAACTAATGCAATTTTGGATGCTAGGAATATTGCTATTCCTAAAGTCCAAGTCAAATTTGATTCTCCCATTATTGATGACGATCTTCAGCTTCTGATTCGTCTGAAAAATGTTCGCCGAAGACAGTATCAACGTTCTCGTGATCCTGCACTGAAGCGAATTCAAAAAGATTTGCAAAAGGTTATTGACCACAGATTCACTCTCCTGCGAAATGAAAAGTTCGCAAGAGATGTCGAACAAATTAAACCTTATTCCAAACCTTTTGGAAACTTTCAAAGGTTCTTAAGAAACCTCAAAAACCCATCCCTTCTTTAAAAGATGGTGATAATATTCTATTAACTAATGGGGAAAAAGCTCAAAAACTTGCTCAGCAGTTTGAGAGTGCTCATAATTTCAACTTGAATGTTTTGAGTCCTATTGAAAATCAAATTTCAATAGAATTTCAGAATATTGTTGAACAAGAATTTTCATCAGATGAAGTTTTTAATACGGATCTGAATGAAATAAAATCTATTATCAAAAATTTAAAAATATGAAAGCCCCTGGTGAGGATGGCATTTTTACATTTTAATTAAAAATTACCAGAAGCAACTTTAAGTTGCTTGGTCAAAATTTTCAACAAATGTTTTGATTTGGCATATTTTCCCAGTAGTTGGAAAAATGCCAAAGTAATTCCGATTTTGAAACCGGATAAAAATCCTGCTGAAGCCTCAAGCTATCGGCCCATTAGTTTGCTTTCATCTATTAGTAAATTATTCGAAAGAATAATTCTTAATAGAATGATGACGCACATTAATGAAAATTCAATTTTCGCTGATGAGCAGTTTGGATTTCGCCTTGGGCATTCAACTACTCATCAGTTGTTGAGAGTTTCAAATTTAATTCGAAGCAACAAATCTGAGGGCTATTCTACTGGCGCTGCTCTTCTAGACATAGAAAAAGCATTTGACAGTGTTTGGCATAAAGGTTTGATTGCGAAATTGAAAAGGTTTAATTTTCCGATTTATATCGTGAAAATTATTCAAAATTATTTGACGGATCGTACTCTGCAGGTATGTTATCAGAATAGCAAATCTGATCAACTACCTGTACGTGCTGGCGTCCCTCAAGGAAGCATTTTGGGTCCAATTTTATACAATATTTTTACTTCTGACTTGCCTGATTTGCCCCCAGGATGTCAGAAATCACTTTTTGCTGATGACACAAGCATCTCCGCCAAAGGCAGAAGCCTTCGTGTCATCACAAGAAGATTACAAAAAAGCTTGGATATTTTCAATTCTTATTTGAAAGAATGGAAAATTACTCCAAATGCTGCAAAAACTCAACTTATTATTTTCCCTCACAAACCAAGGGCTGATTTTCTTAAACCAAAAGTCATCACATTATAAAGATGAATGAGGTAAATTTAAAGTGGGAGGATCAAGTGAAATATCTTGGACTTGGTTTTGACAAAAACCTTACTTACAAGGATCACATTGAAAGTATCCAGGTTAAATGTAACAAATATATTAAATGTTTGTATCCACTTATAAACAGGAATTCTAGACTTTGTCTCAAGAATAAACTGTTAATTTATAAACAAATTTTCAGACCTGCCATGCTTTATGCTGTGCCGATCTGGACAAGCTGTTGCTTAACCAGGAAGAAAAAACTTCAGAGGATTCAGAACAAAATTCTGAAAATGATTCTGAAACTTCCTCCTGGTTCAGCACCAGTGAACTTCATCAATTAGCCGAAGTTGACACTTTGGATGTTATGTCCAATAAGATAATTGATGCATTTCGACAAAAATCATTGCAGTCTTCAGCTGCATTGATCCGCTCTTTATATAGTTTATAAGTTAGTTTTAAGGTATCCCTTTTCCCTTTTGTACATGTAGGACCTCCTACATTTGAAATCACTGAATAGCGAAAGCTACAATATTTCATGAATAAATGAAAGTTGCTAGTATTTAAAATTGAGGTGAAAAGTCATCGTTTGTGATTGGACACTCAATAATATTTTAACTGAATGAATGTACATGGAAAAGAAATTTGAATAAATATAAATTAAAAAAAAAAAAAAAAAAAAATATATATATAGACGAAAACAGTACCACAGAACATTTAACAATTCTATCACATATTAAAATAACCCAAGGTGTTTTTATGACTGAAGACTGGTTGGAAAACAAGTTGGATCTCGACAAACCATTCAAAGTAACGGAGCCTAATCGCCAGGAATGGGAGTCTGGAGGACCATGTGTTCCAACAGGATCGGTCATTTTTTACACTGATGGATCAAAAATGGGAAATAAAACGGGTGCAGGAATCACAGGTCCGGGTATTAGTGTATCTATACCCATGGGTCAGTGGACAACTGTATTTCTAGCAGAAATTTATGCAATATTAGAATGCGCAGCGATCTGCCTGAAAAGGAACTACAGACATGCTAGAATCTGCATTTTCTCAGACAGCCAAGCTGCATTAAATGCTCTAAAATCACCCATGTGCCGGTCTAAGCTGGTATGGGAATGTATAGTACTCCTAAAAAAGCTTGCTTCTAGAAACCTTGTACATCTGTATTGGGTTCCTGGACATAAAGGAATAGAAGGTAATGAAAAAGCTGATTCTCTTGCTAGACAAGGCTCGGATGGGTACTTCATAGGACCTGAGCCTTTCTGCGGAATCTCGAAAAGTGTGATGACAATGGAATTTACAAAATACGAAGAAACAACGATTCAAACACAATGGATGACAACACAATCTTTAAGACAATCGAAAGAGTTCATATCTCCTTCAAAACAAAAATCAAAAAGAATAATAACAATGAACAAAACAACCCTAAAAATATATATCGGGCTTATAACAGGACACTGTCCGTCAAAATATCATTTGAAGAAGCTTGGGCTTAGTCAAACTGATATCTGTCAGTTCTGTGACTGTGAACCCGAAACTGCAAAACATCTATTATGTGACTGCAGCGCTCTATATGTCAGACGGAGGCGAATTCTTAACAAGGCAATTTTAAGTCCTGCTGAGATCTGGCATGAAAACCCCAGCAAGGTTGTTGATTTCATTCTGGAAATCTCACCAAACTGGGAGATACCGCATTATCAGCCAATGACAGCTACCCTCAATGGTAACGTGTCATCCTGAAATATGCGATAATAAAATGGGTACACCGCAATAGATCAACTCTATGGTCGCAGTGGTTCTAAACCCAATAAAAAAAAAAAAAAAAAAAAAAGTCAAGATTTGAAACATAATTTAACGCAATATATGGTACAACATCAGAGACAAGATCTGAATAAAAATGTATATAATGGTTTGAATGAATATCTGCGATTGGATCTGACAAGAGATTTGAGTTAAAATATGAAACATGACCTTAAGCTCAACCCTAACGACCTAAGCAAAGATCAAATTCAAGATTGGTGAACAGATTAAAGGAAAGACTGCCACAAATATGTAGGACAAAATATGAGGCAATATTAAAGACAATATTTTTTTTTTTTTTTGAGAATGCTAAAAAGCATGAGCAATTCTCTACCAAAACTGGAAATGGATTTCATTAATATTTTATCATTTGGTTCATACTCTGTGGGGTTCTTTCCTATGATTAAAAAATCCTTTTTGTGTCATTGGGTATCACATCCATACAGCTGTCCATACAAAAACGGTACGTAAAGATGCTCAATAAATAAAAAAAAGCCGATTATTAAATTATCTTTTTTAAACCTAAATTTAAATGTTCCAAAATCCGTACGTTTTAATTTTTTTTTAATTTTATGATATGTTTTAGGGGTTAAAAAACCGCAACTTTTGAGCCACAGAGATATATGGAGAAAAATGTTGCTGCCAAGCCATGATATAAATAAAGTGTTTGTTGGAAAAAAAATAAAAATTTTAGTCAAAAAAATGTTGTTTTCAGTTTTTGATGTACTATACAAATTTGTTTTATAAATTGCACCGTTATCAAGACAAAGTCACATAAAGTTAAATTTTTACTGAAAATTTCTGTTTTTCGATTTTTTTTTAAATTGTTTCCATCATTGTCCATTCTAGAAAATATTTAAAAAAAAAATGAATTCAACTGCCTCAGAGACATTGAAGCTTGGACCTAAAAAGCAATCCACATTTACGACCCGGGTTTTTTGTGGTCTCTGTTGCAAGTTTCTGCTTATTTCTAGGCGTCCGAAGGAGGCATTGTTTTTAATATGACCAGTACTTTGAAAATAAATCAGTTTTCAAAAAAAATATTTATGTATTTTTTAAATTCTTTTAAATGTCACCAGTTGATTTGACTATTTATAAACTGATTTTATTCGTCTCTGGGAGTTTTTGCATTCTTTTTATCATGACCAATTTTTTGAAAATTAGTTGGTTTCACAACAAAAACAAATATCTGTAGTTTTTTGCATTCTTTTTTTTCAAACATGACCTGTTTATTGGACAATTTTAAAGATGATTTTATTAATTTCTGGAAGTAGGTATTTGCATTATTTTCAAAATATCCAGTCCTTAAAAAATGATTTATAAAAAATCTGCTGGTTTTTTTTATTCTTTTTAAACGTTACCAATTCTTCAAATATAAATTGATAAAATTGATTCTTTTAATTAGAACAGTTCAGCAGAACTCAACTCAAAGCTTTGAATATTTGTCGTTTACGTCACATTGCAAAAATGGAAGGTTTTTTTATATGAAAGGTTACACAAAATTTCGGTTTGGAGGACAATGTTCTCCATAAAATTTTCTAAAAGTTGCTGTTTGTTTTGGCTGAAAAAAATTATTGGTCATTTTGCAGAGTGATTTTTGTTTTTTTTTTTTTCACTCATAACTCCAAATTTTTCTGTCAGCCAAAAGCAATGGATTCTAAAACCGACAGAGGTTGATCATCCATCCGTACTAGAATTATTAAAACTTGACATGTAAAAATGTGAAAAACACTCAAAAAACGAAAAAAAAAAATCTGTTTATTATGAAAACAGAAGATAGGCAAACGATAATGATTGGAGGTTGTAAAATATGCCTTAAACTACCAATATAAAACAAAAAACTAAACAACATAAATGCATAACAAATTCTAAAATAAATGAAAAAATATAAAACAAGAGAAGTAAAGTAAAGCAAATCAGTTATAGAGATAGTACTAAACATCATCAATTAGCATCAGGCAGTCAGTGACGCACCACAGCACTGACCTTGACAGTGTAAGGCAGCTGCCCCAGTGATCCACAGGATCAAATTTCTACGAAAAACAGCAACCATTCCTAGGTTGTTTTGTCACCACACACAAACAAGCTTCATTATCAGGGGCCCGAAAAACGAGCTGACCACAAAGGCTTCACACCAACCAAACCGGACCGGAACGACTTCATGGCATAATCAATTGATCATCGGTGGCAAGTTTCCAGCAGGTCTTCGCTGCGAGTGGGTGTTTACACAGTTGTTGCCCCAAGCCGATTAGAGGCTATAAATTCTGCACACACGGGGCTCCTCTCCAGCCCACATAGTGGTAGTACTAGAGCGTTCTCACTTTCGTACACCGTCGAACGCAGCAGCAGCACCAGTTTCGATTTCTATTCAGAACGAATCTACGATCTTCCGTGGGGCGCGATCGCCGTCCAACCCGCGAGACGGGGCGAGACCAGAACAAGTTCTGCATGGCGACGATGATCAGGAAGACGACGACTTGTTCTAGTAGATATTTGCGTATCACGAAGGAGGGGTGTTCGTCCTCAGGTCTTTGGTGTTTGATCGCGAAGTCTGATGAGTCAGTGATCTTCAAGCGAAACTCTCTGCTAAACGCTAACCAGCGATTGCGAAACTTGGTTGACAACCACTGAACTCCTGAAGCGGATCCTGCTTCTTCTGGTCGCACAACAGTGATCGGGGATGAACCACGAAGAATCAGGTTCAGCAAAGTCACCCAGCAGAGCGCGTCCAGAAAGAATCGCGTATTTTTTACGATCGCGTCGCCGGCTGAACTCATTAAACTGGTTCTGGCTGGACAATCCTATAACCGTCCTTCTCCTTCACCACCTGGCTTGCTCGATTCCAGACCAGAGGGGGACCACGTGCCCCACGAGAGTTCACTTTTTGCCCAAACACGCAAAAGCAGTGGCCAGCGGTGCTGCTAACATACTTTTTTTTCAAAGTCACTACAGTGGAGCTTCTTTTTACTTCATGAAAACGTTGAAACCAACATTGAAAATTATTCTTTTATTTCCAATTAAGTAACAAATATTCTAGTCAAGGTTGCACAAATCTTAAATAGCTTTTCACCGTCATACCTAGCAAATAATACACTGTAGAGATACATTGGAAATTCCTAAATTTCCATAACATTTGAAGTCCGTCTAAAAAGAAGTACCACTGTTCCGCTGTGCACCGTAACTGCAGGAGTTCGTTGAAAATCACGCGGAAAGGCGCGGCGGTGGTGGCGGGTCAGCCGTTCTGGTTCTGGTTTGCATCTGCAAATCGGCGCGCGCGAGGTTCTGAAATTCGCAACGTTCTGTGAATTAGCAATTCAGCTCGCCGCTGATCAACGCTGATGGGGTCGGGAGGACGTGGAGTTGATCGGGGAGTTTGGGGAGGATTTGCAAACGAAAAAAAAAGTTTATTCACCCTCGCGCAAATTGAGAATCGGAGCCGAAGGTGCCAGCCAGAGCCGTTGAAGCAACGGTTTCGATACGTTAGGCTTTGCGGACTTTTCAGGACTGAGGTATGGAAATTTTCTTAGAGTTTCAAATGAAAAGAGTTTTACAGACGTGGGTTATTGGAACATACAAAATTAATCAAAAATTGCATTGTTCTTTTTTCGAATGTTAAACCTTTTTTTTAGTGTTGATTTTCCTCAAGATTTAGTTTGCTTATGAGTAATTCTCTAGAATTTCAAATTATTTTTTCGAGATTTTTAATTTTTTATTTTTAGTTTTGGATGAAAGTTATACATACATTCTGTATGTTAAGAGATGCAATTTTGCATAGTTAAATAGTTGTTTATAACAAAGCTCTATACAAATTTTTGGGCAGGTCATACAAAATGACATCAAAAATACATCTTGAGTAAGGATTATTTGATCGATTTGGTGGCTTCGGCAAAGTTTAAGGTTATGATTAGGACGTTTTAGAAAAAATAGCCACACGGAAATTTCGAAAATTTGTTTTTTCGTTACACTTTTCATCATCAAAAGTTGAATTCCATAAATAATTTTTATTATATTTTATTATTATTGAGCAATTCCAGCCCAAAACTCGAATTTTTTAGGAACTTATTTCTCGACCCTCTCCGATTTCAATGAAACATTGTAGAGATGTTACCTTGAAGCCGTTGCAAATTTGACGGGCTTTCCGAAAAATATACACTGAAAGAAAAAAACACTCCACTTTCATGAGATTTTTTGATTTTTAAGCTTAAAAGTATAATTTGAAGGTGAGCCCACAATTTGTTTTGTTCAAAATTTTTGTGAAAATAGCCTAAAATGTTACAAAAAGACTCACGAAAAATGCAGGATGGAGCAACTCACCTAAAAAAATACAAATATCATTTACTGAAACTGTTTTTTTTTTTTTAAGTGCTTAAAACGTCAAAATTTTCAAAAACCGAACACGAGAGTCAATTCTCCAGACAAATTTTACATTAAAGTCTCCATATTGATCATTGCCCTAGGTCCAATCCTTGTGAAGTTACAGAGGTTTAAAAAAAAAAGATGTTGAGAAAATAGGTTTTTTGATGGTTTTTGGCAATTTCTATATGAATTTTTCTGTCTTGAAAATATTTTTACCGGAAAGCTCGTCAAATTTCCCATCAGTTTGTCTTTGACCACATTTCAATTGGATGTATGGGCTTACAGATATAAGCTTGTTACATTGCTCATAACTGAAAACAGAATATTTTTTCAGTGTAGTGTAGTAACCTGGATAGTAAATTAGCATTCACGTAACATTCACAATTTTTTTCAAATTCAAAAACAAATTTCATCTGTAAATTATATATAAATTATATTTGACAACATTTTGGATTTTTCAAAAATTACAGCTCTTCCAAAAGTTATACCTCTGGTATCAGATTTTGCATCATCCTAAATCAAGAAGATTTTTGAAACATAAAGAATTACTTAAATTATAAATTTATTGAAAAATAAGACGACAACTTCTATAGGTGATGTGTGCGCTTAAGATCCATAAGATCCTAAAGATACAATTTGTAGCAAAATATTTGGCAAAATACACAAATAACCTCAAATGTGAGACTTATAAAACTTAAATTTTCTCGTTTCTTTTATCCGCTGTATTTCAGCAACTAAAGGTCCAACTCCTAGGAATGAATCAAACCAACTTATTTCCTTGCTTAACTTCTTGAGTTTATTTGAAATATTGATTTTTTTCTTTTAATTGTTATTCAGTAAAGTGTAGACAAATGTCCAAGTAAAGATTTTTGTGTAGTTTCAAGTTTCATAATAAATAAGTACAGTAATTTATATTTGATAACTGTTACATGATTTAAAGTCTGAGAATTCCTTAAACCGCTTCATAGCAAAATACCATCAACGTTTTCCCCGATATCGTATCGTGCCACAGGACAAAGACCTTGCGCCTTATAATCGGCAGCCAGATACCCTTCTAGGGGGGAAGAGAAGCGCGCGACGTAGTTCAACCTTAACTTGTACGCCGAGGAGCTTTAATTCTCACCTTGAAATGAAGTGTAGACTTGCGCAGCGCAACAGCAGCAAAAAAAACGGAGTTCGGATGATTCGCAGAAGTGACTCCTTGCTCACTTACACACGGACACCTTATTTTGTTAGGGAAAAACTGGATTTCGCCCGCGTGTTTCAAGAGTCACACACACGCACACACTTTTTATTTTTATCCCTTTTTTGGAGGGGGGCTTACGCGGTGCAAGGATCACCACACTGAGAAAACACTAATACACGAGACACAAAAATGACACTGGAAAAAGTAGAAAAGCAAAAAATCAAAATTTAGTAGGTGAAACGTCAAAAAATCACGTTTTTTCAGAAAATTCAAGAAAATTGAGGAATTTTCGCGCTTGTCACTTCGTTTTTGTCTGCCACACGAAAAAAAAACAGTCGAATTTATTTGCTAATTTTTATTTTTAGCCTGTGCCGAAAATCACGAATCTTGAGCTCGCCACCATTCGTTCTCTTTCACTCCTTCTTTCTCCTCTTCTTTCTCTCATTTCTTTTCCACACTCTTTCACACTAAACAGTTGCTCAGAGATGCTGGCCGTGACGTAACTCGGGTTCTTAAGCTCAAGCGAATTCTTCTTCGCGTACTCTTCTTCCTCTCCATTTTCTTCTTCGTTTTCACTGTCTTTCAAGAAAAGCGCGCGATTTTCCTTTGAAAAAAAAAGTCGGAAAAAAACTCACAATTCGGCACACTTGCAGATCGGCTCGACCAGCTCGCTAGACTGTCAAACGTCGAATGACGGTTCGGGTTGGAAAATCTGCGCAACTCTCGGGGAAACCCGGCGCGTGCGATTTTCCCAGCGCGATTTTCACGTCGCTTTTCACGAGAGAGTGAGATTTTCGAGGTGAAGCGGGAATTTTCACCAATACTAGCGATGTGCAAGGGGGTTAAACGAGAGCGGTTCGTACAAATACAGATTGGATTGAGTCGTTTAGTTTGTGTGACTAACTAGATAAGACATTTGGATCGATTTGGGTGAAAAACACGGTGGGACAAATGGACGATTTGTTTTGGGGGAGAAACACGTGTTTTGAATTTTTTCTATGCTTAATATGCCTTTCCTTACAAGCTAAATGGTAAGAATTCTGGTTGCAATAAATTTCACTTTTTCTAAGTTCAACAGTGAATCTGAATAGAAAATAATTAATGCTTATTGAAATAGGTTGCCTCTCGCCCAGTCGGCCTGGGTTTGATCCCAGAAGGTCCCGGTGGCAAATTTTGAGACGAGATTTGTCTGACCACGCCTTCCGTCGGACGGGAAGTAAATGTTGGCCCCGGACTAACCTAAAAAAGGTTAGGTCGTTAGCTCAGTCCAGGTGTAGGAGTCGTCTCCCTGGGTCCTGCCTCGGTGGAGTCGCTGGTGACAATTGGACTAACAATCCAAAGGTCGTCAGTTCGAATCCTGGGGTGGATGGAAGCATAGGTGTAAAAAGAGGTTTGCAATTGCCTCAACAATCAAGCCTTCAGACACTTAGTTTCGAGTAGGATTCTCGTAATCGAGAACGCCAAGGCAATGCTGTAGAGCGAAAAATTTGATTTGAATTTTTTTGATTTTGAAATAGAAATATGATTTGCGCTATATGAAATTGTTTTCTCATGATTACTTAGTAAACGATTTTTTATTTGCGTTATCAAGGTACTTGTCATGAAGAAATATTTTTAAATTATTGACCAAAAAAAATTTCGAGTTGCAGTAAAAATTTAGATAAACCTTGATTTTAACGAAGATGTGGTTTGGTAAAAAGTTAAATCATCACAAATTTTATCCATTTTTAAGTGGTTTTTGATTGGCATAGCATTGCTTAGAAAAAAAACAAACATGTTGTGTTGATTTAATTCATCGTCATATCTTTCAATCCAATTCAAACAAGCCTTAATGTTTTATTTTTCTTCTATTTGTAGAAGCAACGTTATATTACAAGTTTTTTATGTTTTCCAATATATTTAAAAAAAACTTTCCAAGCGGATATGAAATTCTATTATTTTTTTTATCTGGAGTTTTTTGAAGGTCCATTCAACCAAATTTTCAGTTTTTGCTTTTTGTGTGTTTTTAATTCCTCTGACTCAAGGTGGTTTCAAAAACACTCATCAAGCATAAACTGGAAATTTGGTTTATTGGACCTTTAAAAAAACTCTAGAAATGTTTCTTTTAACAAAAGTCAAAAGTGTTAAAATATTACTTCAAAAAGGTTAAATTTTTTCATATTATATATTAAAATCTTAATAGAATCGAATTAGAGCAATTCCAGCCCAAAACAGGAATTTTTTAGGTACTTTTGTCTTGACCCTCTCCGATTTCAATGAAACTTTGTAGACATGTTATCCTAGGCATATATAAGCCATTTTTGTGTATATGGAACCAGTTACACTCAATAATGACATTTGAGAAGAGCGTAAGCTGAAATGTGGTCAAAGACAAACTTATGGGAAATTGGACAAGCTTTCCGGTAAAAATATTTTCGAGACTGAAAAATCATGTCTGTCATAGAGCAATTCCAGCTCAAATCAGGAATTTTTCAGGTACTCTTGTACCCGACCTCTCCGATTTCAATGAAACTTTTTAGACATGTTATCCTAGGCCTATATAAGCCATTTTTGTGTATATGGAGCCAATAGTACTCGAAAATAACATTTGAGAAGGGTGTAAGGTATTTAAATATTTTTGTATTTTGCAATTTAAAAATTACTGTATCTCGAAGTAATTGCGTGGTATCAAAAAGTGGTCAAAGACAAACTTGTAGGAAATTGGACGGGCTTTCTGAAAAAAATACACTGAAACAAAAATACACGCCACTTCTATGAGAGTTTTTGATTTTTAAATCTAAAATTTAAATTTAAAGGTGTTGTCACGATTTTTTTTCGTTCAAAATTTTTGAGGAAATAGCCTAAGATGTTACAAAAAGACTGACGAAAAATGCAGGACGGTATGTCTCTCCTAAAAAAAATACAAAAATCATTTACTAAAACTGTTTTGTTGAAAAGTGGTCTAAACGTCAAAATTTCAAAACCTATAGTGGGAATCGATTCTCCAGACAATTTTACATAAAAGTCAGCATTTCAATTGGATGTAAGGGCTTACAGTTATAAGCTTTATTACATTGTTAATAACTGAAAAGAGAATATTTTTTTCAGTGTGGTAGAAACCTGGATAGTAAATTAGCTTACGTAAATATCAAAACGAGTCAAATCAAAAAGCTGTCAAAGGCAAACTTGTCACGATTTTTTTTCGTTCAAAATTTTTGAGGAAATAGCCTAAGATGTTACAAAAAGACTGACGAAAAATGCAGGACGGTATGTCTCTCCTAAAAAAAATACAAAAATCATTTACTAAAACTGTTTTGTTGAAAAGTGGTCTAAACGTCAAAATTTCAAAAAACCTATAGTGGGAATCGATTCTCCAGACAATTTTACATAAAAGTCAGCATTTCAATTGGATGTAAGGGCTTACAGTTATAAGCTTTATTACATTGTTAATAACTGAAAAGAGAATATTTTTTTCAGTGTGGTAGAAACCTGGATAGTAAATTAGCTTACGTAAATATCAAAACGAGTCAAATCAAAAAGCTGTCAAAGGCAAACTTGTCACGATTTTTTCGTTCAAAATTTTTGAGGAAATAGCCTAAGATGTTACAAAAAGACTGACGAAAAATGCAGGACGGTATGTCTCTCCTAAAAAAAATACAAAAATCATTTACTAAAACTGTTTTGTTGAAAAGTGGTCTAAACGTCAAAATTTCAAAAAACCTATAGTGGGAATCGATTCTCCAGACAATTTTACATAAAAGTCAGCATTTCAATTGGATGTAAGGGCTTACAGTTATAAGCTTTATTACATTGTTAATAACTGAAAAGAGAATATTTTTTTCAGTGTGGTAGAAACCTGGATAGTAAATTAGCTTACGTAAATATCAAAACGAGTCAAATCAAAAAGCTGTCAAAGGCAAACTTATGGGAAATTGGACGAGCTTTCCGGTAAAAATATTGACGAGACTGAAAAACCAAGTCTGTCATATATAAATTGTCAAAAACCACCAAAAAACCCATTTTTTCATCCTTTTTTTTTTTAAACCGCTGTATCTTCCCAAGGATTGGACATGGACATACGGGGGGATGGCAACCCTATTCCGACCAAAGCAAACTGACAACAGTCGACATTAGCTCGGTTGTCAAATGAGAGCCCACAACAAAAGCACTAGCTGTCAAATGGTAGCCCATAACAAATCATTGTTTGGGTTTTTGATTTTCAAATTTCCCGCAATTCAAACGATAAATACCAGAAAAAAACACGTGAATTGTGGTGCTGATGGCAAATTCTATCATATCCTTGGAGATTCCATCCCAATATTGGCTGAAAATTCATGTCGAAAAAAGTGATTTTTATGTTTACCTTTTTTTGCTTTTTTTCTTTTGGTCGATCAAACAGTGCGCCCGTACACTGTGAATCGGCATTACACATTTTTCAGTTTGGTTTTACACATTTGCATGGGACTTTTGAGTTTAACCAGGATAACACACTTCGTGTTACCAAAGTAATATGAATAATACTGATTCTGAGTGTTTGTTATCTGAACTTCCAAGATGGCGGCTTCTTCGCTACCCCCTGTGGACATAGGACAATGGTCAATATGGAGACTTTTATGTAAAATTGTCTGGGGAATCGATTCCCACTATGGTTTTTGCCTTCCTCACTGAGGTAAGGCTATAATCCTGCTCTAAAAATGAACTTTCTGTTAAAAGCTCCTAGACCCACCTTCATGTATACATATCTACTTAGAATCGAAAACTGAACAAATGTCTGTGTGTGTGTATGTGTGTGTGTATGTGTGTGTGTATGTGTGTGTGTATGTGTGTGTGTATGTATGTATGTGACCAAAATTCTCACTGAGTTTTCTCAGCACTGGCTGAACCGATTTTGATCGAACCAGTTGCATTCGACTTGGTTTAGGGTCCCATACATCGCTATTGAATTGTTTGAAGTTTCGATAAGTAGTTCAAAAGTTATGCTTAAAAATGTGTTTTCACAAATTCCCGGATCTCAATTATATGCATATAAACGATGTCCGGATCCATCATCCGACCCATCGTTGATTAGGTATTTGAAAGGCCTTTCCAATGAGTCCAAGACATTGAAGATCTGGCAACCCTGTCTCGAGTTATGACCACTTAAGTGATATTTATGTACTTTTTTGAAGCCGGATCTCACTTAAATGTATGTAAACTATGTCCGGATCCATCATCCGACCCATCGTTGGTTAGGTTATTGAAAGGCCTTTCCAATGAGTCCAAGACATTGAAGATCTGGCAATCCTGTCTCGAGTTATGACCACTTTAGTGATATTTATGTACTTTTTTGAAGCCGGATCTCACTTAAATGTATGTAAACTATGTCCGGATCCATCATCCGACCCATTTTTGGTAAGGTAATTGAAAGGCCTTTCCAATGAGTACAATACATTAAAGATCTGGCAACCCTGTCTCGAGTTATGACCACTTAAGTGATATTTATGTACTTTTTTGAAGCCGGATCTCACTTAAATGTATGTAAACTATGTCCGGACCCATCGTTGGTTAGGTAATTGAAAGGACTTTCCAATGAGTCCAAGACATTGAAGATCTGGCAACCCTGTCTCGAGATATGACCACTTAAGTGATATTAATGTACTTTTTTGAAGCCGGATCTCACTTAAATGTATGTAAACTATGTCCGGATCCATCATCCGACCAATTGTTGGTAAGGTTATTGAAAGGCCTTTCCAAAGAGTCCAAAACATTGAAGATCTGGCAACCCTGTCTCGAGTTATGATCACATAAGTTATACATTGGGTTCTTTTTTCTGGATCTGAAAAAATGATGAAACCACTCATATACCCATTTTTGGTAAAAAGTGAGGAAGACATCAACCACATAGGTGGATTAAGTTAGTTTTTTTTTAAATTTTGACGTTTAGACCACTTTTCAAAAATACAGTTTTAGTAAATGATTCTTGTACTTTTTTAGGAGGGACATACCATTTTGCATTTTTCGTCAGTCTTTTTGTAACATTATAGGCTATTTCCTCAAAAATTTTGAACGAAAACAAATCGTGACAACACCTTTAAATTTATGTTTTAGACTTAAAAATCAAAAAATCTCATAGAAGTGGCGTGTATTTTTGTTTCAGTGTATTTTTTTCAGAAAGCCTGTCCAATTTCCTACAAGTTTGTCTTTGACCACTTTTTGATACGACGCAATTGATTCGAGATACAGTAATTTTTAAATTGCAAAATACAAAATTTTTTAAATACCTTACGCTCTTCTCAAATGTTATTTTCGAGTACTATTGGCTCCATATACACAAAAATGGCTATAAGCTATAGGCCTAGGATAACATTTCTACAAAGTTTCATTAAAAATGGAGAGGGTCGGGTACAAGAGTACCTTAAAAATTCCTGATTTGAGCTGGAATTGCTCGAAAAAAAGAATCAAAAGTTAGAAACAGTTCCTCAAAATAATTAGGTTACCTAATTTACCGTTTCATTGAATAAGTATGAATTAATTGTAACTAAATTTATTGAAGAGGAACAAAATAATTACTTTTCTTTTCAAATTATTAGCACTTTTGGCATAGTAAAAAAAATCCCGGGTCCCGGGAATTCCCGGGAAATAGTCAAATTCAACTTTCGATTCCCGGGAAATTGAAAATCTCGAGAATTGATAGAACTATTTCGCAAACTCTGAGACAACAGGTAACTATTTAACAAAACCTGCAGCGTTAGAAGGTAGCTGGGAAGGTCAGCTATTGTTCAACACTTCAAGTTTTGTGAAAAAGTTACTTGTTGTCTTGAAATTTTGTCGTGTTGTTCCAGAATTTATGGCCAGAATAATGTTTTTGACAAAACCGGTCAACATTTTCCATATGGGTAATTCTCTACCAACTCACACGAAATCGGGAAAAGTTGCACCGACCCCTCTTCGATTTGCGTGAAACTTTGTCCTAAGGGGTAACTTTTGTCCCTGATCACGAATCCGAGGTCCGTTTTTTGATATCTCGCGACGGAGGGGCCGTACGACCCCTTCCATTTTTGAACATGCGAAAAAAGAGGTGTTTTTCAATAATTTGCAGCCTAAAACGGTGATGAGATAGAAATTTGGTGTCAAAGGGACTTTTATGTAAAATTAGACGCCCGATTTGATGGCGTACTCAGAATTCCGAAAAACGTATTTTCATCGAAAAAACACTAAAAAGTTTAAAAATTATCCCATTTTCCGTTACTCGACTGTAAAAATTTTGGAACATGTCATTTTATGGGAAATTTAATGTACTTTTCGAATCTACATTGTCCCAGAAGGGTCATTTTTCATTTAGAACAAAATTTTTCATTTTAAAATTTCGTGTTTTTCTAACTTTGCAGGGTTATTTTTAGAGTGTAACAATGTTCTACAAAGTTGTAGAGCAGACAATTACAAAAATTTTGATATATAGACATAAGGGGTTTGCTCATAAACATCACAAGTTATCGCGATTTTACGAAAAAAAAGTTTTGAAAAAGTTACTTTTGCGTTTCTCTTTGTTTCGTCGTCCGTGTCTGTCGCGGGTGACCATGAACGGCCATGATCGATGACGACCAACTTTTTCAAAACTTTTTTCGTAAAATCGCGATAACTCGTGATGTTTATAAGCAAACCCTTATGTCTATATATCAAAATTTTTGTAATTGTCTGCTCTACAACTTTGTAGAACATTGTTACACTCTAAAAAATAACCCTGCAAAGTTAGAAAAAACACGAAATTTTAAAATGAAAAATTTTGTTCTAAATGAAAAAATGACCCTTCTGAGACAATGTAGATTCGAAAAGTACATTAAATTTCCCATAAAATGACATGTTCCAAAATTTTTTACAGTCGAGTAACGGAAAATGGGAGAATTTTTAAAACTTTTTTAGTGTTTTTTTCGATGAAAAATACGTTTTTTCGGAATTCTGAGTACGCCATCAAATCGGGCGTCTAATTTTACATAAAAGTCCCTTTGACACCAAATTTCTATCTCATCACCGTTTCAGGCTGCAAATTATTGAAAAACAACTCTTTTTTCGCATGTTCAAAAATGGAAGGGGTCGTACAGCCCCTCCGTCACGAGATATCAAAAAACGGACCTCGGATTCGTGATCAGGGACAAAAGTTACCCCTAAGGACAAAGTTTCACGCAAATCAAAGAGGGGTCGGGGCAACTGCTGTGTGAGTTGGCGGAGAATTACCCATATAGCAAATTAGATTATGGAAAATTAATCAAATTGTTCCCGTATAGTAAATGTAAAGTTCAACAATAAAAAGTAATATCAAATTTTGTTATGACTACTGACTTTTTATTAAGTTGGAAAATCACATATATTTGCTTTTGTCTTACTTATTCTTTCACAGGGTTGTTAAAATATCAAAATATCAGCTCTCAGCAACTACAATTATCCCGCCTGAATATTCATGCCTCAAATATAACTGCACTTCTCTCTTCATTGAAACTCTCAGCGCCGAACATAGCCGAACACGTTTTCGTGTTTACACACTCGTGATTGACATTTTCCTTTTCTCTCTCATTCCCGCTTCCACGATCATCCTACCGCAACAGCGTTTAACCACAAAAGCCGCCACAAAACCAATTTCGCAAACGCAGTTTAACGGGACGTCATGCGTGGTCGGCTTCTAATCGCCATCTCGCGTTCTCTCATTGCAGTTTTCGGAGAGATTGAGAGACTCAGCGTTGAGAGCGCATAGTCGAGGAAAGGGGGAAGAGTGATAGAGAGAGAATGACATCGCTGGGAATCATGAGACACAAGAAGAGATCTCACAAGCTATCGTGACGGCCGCTATACTCTCGGATATTTTTGGTGCAGAGATAATCTATTGATAGCTTTTTTATCACTCATTTGCAACACTGTTCTTTCATAAAAATTGATAACAAAATCTAATATTTTAACAGGACTTGCTGATGAAATGACCTTCGTTTTTTTATTCGCACCTGCCCGGGTAAATGATTTTACATGTTTTTTTTGTAATATTTGTTTTTTTCTTCTGATTTTTTGGAGAAATTTTGAATTGCATTGCTTTCATTTTATGACAAAATCATCCATCCATTATTTTAGAATATTATGCAAAATTTCTTTTTAATTTAAGACTCTTACAATTTAATAATAATATATCATTTTTCTGGTGTAAAACGTTTGTTATAAGAACCCTGAAAAAAATTAATAAATTGAATTACCAAAAATGCATGCATAAGTAAATATAAACCTTATTTTTTTTATTGAGTAATTAAAACATTTCAATTGTCACATATTTTTAATATTAAAAAAATTAAATAGCAAATAAGCTTAAACTCATTGATAATTCGTTACAAATGAGATGAATAGAATTTGATAAATTTGTTGTAGAATGTTAATTAGGAATTTTATCAACACAGTTTATGGTAATAGTGAATCTGATTTTTCTAGCACCACATAAAAACAAGTATTGCTAAAAAATTTGATTATTATAGCAATCTGAATAAGAACATTTTTTTTTAAATAACTACTAAATATATTACCTTAACAATGAATCTCGAAAAAAACAAGCGAGCTTAAATTGATATTGAAGAACAATTCAGTCATATAAAATAATGCAACTTTCAACTGTTTACACTTCTGTTACTTTTGGAGGTTACATACTGCCTAATTGTGTATGAAAATTGAACGAAAAACGAAAAGAAGCGTTGGGTATAACTTAAAATAACATATTATAATAAATTCATCCTCCGCAAAAATCCCTTTTTAGCCTTTTTAGAATCTTTAAAAATTAATGGGATTAAGAATTTTATATTTTGTTATAAATTAAGATACGATAATTTTACTTGTTCCTGGTAATAAAAAAATTGGGGCCAACTTTAACCGCGTTTAAAAAAAGAATGCAGTAAAAGGTATCGATTTAAGTGCATATAAAAAATTGTAAAGATCATAAAAAATTTTGAAATAAATTCTCGATTATTGTGAACAAAAGCAAATCAGCAAAAGATTACGGTTGGAATTTTTAGAATAAGTCTACAACTACCAATGAAGAACATCAAATAAACGAAGAAAGGCATATAAAAATACGTTGAAAATCGAAAAACATAAAACAAGAATGGTGAGGTTTTCAAAAAACAAATCGTTGCTTGTTTGCTATCTTGTGACACGTCCTATATTTTTACAGCCGACGTGCCACAAGATAGCACAGAAGCGATGGAATGATGCTCAAAATGACCTCTTGAACACGAAAAAAACAAAAATAATTGAAATAATACCAAAAACTGATTTAATTTTAAAGGAAACATATCAGAATTACTCTCACAAATGGTGGCGTACATCAATAATTTTGTAATAAGGAGTTACTTTTAAAGAAGTTATTTTTGTATTAATTAAGTTACATTTGTTATTATTGTAATCAAAATTAGTCCCGGTATAACCATAAACCAACACGATTTCTATTTACACATTCGTACAGAGAATAAAATCAATGCTTTGCAATCGCGAATTAGTACAGATTTTACATTTTCAGATTCTGTGGTTCGTTTTATATAGTTTTAACATTTTCCAATAAAATTTATGTTCAATTTTATGCATTTAATTAAGGATACTGTATTTAAAAAAAATTCCAGGTCAATGATTTGCATAGATTAAAGATTTTTGTACTCACCTTATTTGATTTTTATTGTTTTTATCCGTTTAGACACTTTTATCTGGTTTAGTTTATAGAGCACAATAAATCTTTTTTTTTTGCTTTGTATTTAGTTTTATGTTCAGTTCAATAAACTGTAAGAAAAATCAACAAAATACTATGAAAAAAGCTGGAATTTGAATAGCATACACTTTCTGAAAAAAACTGCAGTAACCACTCTTCACACAGTTCACTGAATCGTATTTCACCTAAACATTTCGCTAGAACAAAAGAAAACACACTCTCACACGTCGTCAGCCCCCCTTTCCCGAGTTGCACTAAACCAAAACAAAGTTTCATCTATTTTCACCAACTGGTTTATGCTTAAAAATAAAATAAAGAACTGTTGTCTCAGCACTCTGCCAGTGTTGGCTTCGGTTCAAGTACACTTGTTATGAGAAACTTAGAAACTACTTTCAAAATTATTTTTTAAACACAAAATTACAAACTTCACTTAAATTGTTATCCAGAAGCGCACGAACGCGTATCACTTAAACGCAAGACCATAAAGACTCAAGTCCGTTGCAAGAGGGAGCGCGCGCGCGTAAGGTGCTTTCGGAGCGAGCGATGGATGCAAACTGAGCAGCAGAAGCAGCGAGCCTACGCCGACGACGCCAAAAGCAGTCAAGACGGCCCCGTTGCATACACCACAGGTTGGTTTGGGCGACGACGACGACGACGCCAAACCGGTGCAGTGTGCGCTATCGACTCTGAGTTGGTTGAGAGACTCTGAGAAAAGCTCGAGACCAGCGGGCCAGGTTTAGTGGAAGTGTTGCCAAGTGGAGAAGTTTAGATAAATTGCAATAAAATTGGTTCAAAATGTGTGATTCGATACATTTTGTTTTTGCAAGAGTCGAGCAAAATCTGTCAATAATTTAAAATAAACAAAAATTCTACCTTAGATTGGAAATTGACAAATGTTCCTGCGCAGGCTCAACTTGAGGGGAGGCATGAACTTTAGAGCCCCCAGAAACAATTTTTTTAAATGAAATATGTCTTTGTTGAACATTCTTATAATAATTACATTTCTTTTACATGCTAAGTGATATGGCTTAATGCTTTTCATTTTTGTTGTATTTTTCGTTTTATTATTAACTGTTCAAGTTCATTTATTAACTTCAAATTGTTATACATTTTTGGATTGAATTGAAAACATTTGGTTAAACAAGAAAAATAATATAAGAATAATATTTAATCCTAACTTAAAACTTAAATAAAAATTCTTTGAATTATTCAAAATCATTAGAACGAGTAAACTACGAACTGTATTTTAAGATAAATCCTCCAAGCGTTCTTACTTGTTCTGCACGAGTTTTGTAACCACGCAGTGTTGTTGTCATCTCGATGAAAATGTTCAGAAGTTCTTGTGGTGAAAACAGGTCACTACTGTCTTCATCCATTAATGCAGGATGGTTTTCCCTCGATTGCTGACTGAAGCCTGGAGGTGTTGTATTCTCTGCAACTTTTTGCCGCTGATTCAACGGCAATGGCTGCAGATTTGGAACCACTCGAACAGATCCCGCTCCAGATGACGCCAAAGCTTCCACGTCCGTGAAAGTTGGTGGTGTTTTGCGACGATTTGGTTGGTGCCTCGTCGTCGCTTGCTGCCGAATTTTCAAAAACTCAGCCCGTTTTGGGCAGCTTCGATTCTTGGTAGAATGGTCGCCGTCGCAATTGAAGCATTTGGCTTCGATGTTCTCGTTGATTGTATTGCAAACTTGAGTTTTGTGCTCACCTCCGCAGGTTGCACAACGACTCTTGATGAAACAGTTCCTTCCACCATGCCCAAACTGCAAACAGTTCGAACACTGTGTCACGTCACGGTGCACTGGACGATAACGTTCCCAAGTCACGATGATGTTGAAAATTGCCCGAACTGCTTTCAGCTCAGACGGCGTTGTCGATCCTTTCTCTAAATGAACCAGGTACAGTTGATCACGATACTTGATGTCCTTGTTGTGTCTCGTCATCTTGAACACTTCGATCACGTTCAACTTAAGATTTTGTAGCTCTTCTTTCAGCACACTCACATCCATGTCGTCGGAGGACCTGTTTCATGGGTCGTTTACCTGGATCGTCATGGCTGTAGTATTCAATCTTTGTGTTGTTCAGGAAATCCCGAACGTAGGTAGCAGAAATCCTTTCTGGTAGGTAGCAGAATTTCGAGTCCATCAGCACACAAGCGAATGGAAGCTCGTAAAGCACCAGATTAGATAAATCCGGTCAGCCACTTTCGCACCGAATCCAATGACGATGTTTTCACAAAAATGGGTAGCAACTTTTCCCGTTCAAATTCTTTCTTATCGCTCACGTCCACAAGGGAGGATAGCAAACTGGTTTCCAGACGAATTTTGAGCCTCCTTGCCCAAACTGCCTGGCTTTGCAGGTAGCGCTTCGGCATTCTTTAGCTTCTTCAAATCTGCCGATCCTACTGGTGAGGACCGCCTCTTTTTCTTGCCGTGAGGCATTTTTTGCACTTTTTAGCACTTATTTGGTGTTGGAGGGACGCACGTCTGACTCGCTGCTTTGTCAATCGCACACTCCTCAAATTTCCAATCAAAATTTAATTCTCATTAAACTTGATATCGAGCACCGTTTTCAAATTAAAGCCATTAAGCATTATTTTTTTATGAAAACTCATCTTTTACACCTGTTTAATGACCAAACTTGATCATATCTGAAAACATTTTTCTTCGAAAAATTCATAGTTTTGGCTTAAACGGTTACGAATGGTTGTGAGAAAGAATAGCAAATTTTAACAACGAAGTTTAGCATGCATCACCAAAATAGCATCGATTTTTAAAATGACCATAACTCAGCGAAAAGCCTTTCAAATTTTTCATTTTCCAAAATTCTATATATTAAAATTTTCTTTTCCTTCGAAAAAAATCAAAAATTAATATCAGCATCTGATATGGTTGAAATAAAATATTTCAGGAGTTTTTGGGTTGCTCTTTTTCTATTTAAATTTTGAACATTTGTTTTTTTTCTGTTAAATGTCTGCATTGTAGATGTAAAAAATTACAAGCATTTTTGAAACTATTTTTCTTTAAAAAGAGTAATTTCAATTGAAAGACCGCTTTGTTTACAAATGATTAAAGCATCTTGTTGGAAACTTCCCAGACAACTGTTGTTCTAACAGAAAATCTAATTTGAATATAATATTCTGTTGTTTACACAATTTTTCTAAAATATCATGTTTTTTTTTTTAAATTAAATTTAAAATGTTTTAGAGACCGATTGTTAGCGAAGCTACACCAAAATGTCACATTTTTCAATTTTCAATATGATTTTTAATATGAAAAAAATCATTTTTATTATGATGCAATAATTGCAATGTGCTTTAAATGCGTTTTCTTACCTTAAAAGCCAAGAACATTGACCAAAAGTGCTCTGCAAGCCATTGTACGGGAGAGGAGTTTTTTCATAAATCTGCTCCTTTCGTTGTCCCGTCACTAAACGAAATTACTGGCAAAAACTCAAATTTCATCCCATTCTTTCAGTTCAAGGAGCAATAGATTCGTTTTTTTTTTAATTTGTGATAATGTGTAGAAGAGCAAAAGTTTTTTAAAAATCAAACTGGCAAAATTGTAGCGATTTTTGTAGTGTGCCTTTTAAAAGTCCAGTTTTACGATGTTGTCCCGTCACGCTACATTTTTATTTCAGGGGAAGCACAGGTACTATATGGTTCATTCTGCATGATATTTCTTTGTAGGAAAATCAATTATCTTTTTAAATATGTTATAACATTGGGAGGTTTCTTCTTTTATTTAGCCACTACAGCCAAAACGCTGAAAAAAACTTGGAATTTTTTTTTGAAATGGAGCCGAAGAATCGGTCTAGAGATGTTCATTAGAAAGTAAATTTTGAAAATAACTATATTTCGAAGCTGTGATGCTCTTTTTTATTGATCGATTTATACATTTATATGTTAATAGTTAAAGTTCATTCGAACTCTTATCCAGTATTGGTGTGACTAATATTATAAAATCGTGAAATGAGATCTACAATAAGTGTTTTTACAGCTTTTTGTGTGGAAATTATGTGCCTTGTCTTAGCTTTGATGTCTTCAATAACTGGAATGTCATTATTAAAGGCTGACCCGGGGATTTAAAAATTATTGCAAAATCATTGTTAGGTTGAAAATAATTTCAAAGAAATTTGTTATTTTTAATACAATAAAATAAACCCAAAAACATTAAGTATAACATTTAGTCATAGTGGTCCCGCCCGTGTGGATCAATCGGACCGCGCACTGGACTCACAATCCAGAGGTCGCCGGTTCGAATCCCGCGGCGGGCGCTCTAAAATTCTTTGTGTTAATATGGGTATTCGGCGCCGTCGCTCCGTGCCATACTCTCATACACTTAGGAGCCCAGGGCGGCGAAGTCCTTGAAGATAAAAGGAAGACACTAGTGGTTGGTACTAGCAATGGTGGCCGACAGCTATAAAGTCAACTTCGTTTTTTTTTCATAGTTGTTCATTGAAACATTAATTTCACCAACTATTTCGAAATTTTCATTACTTTGTGGTATTTTTTATACTTGTTGTAAAAGCTTTCCGAATCCGAAACGCAAGTTCATTTCTTAAACCTGTTGGGACTCAAAACTATACTGTGTGTTTTTTGTGATTCATAGTTCTCACTAAATGATATTGTGTATTTTTAATTAATCTGTCGTGTCATAGTTGGTCGCAGTAGATGTAAACTTTTTATTAGACTATTGGAAAAAACTAGCTCAAATTTACCATGGACATTTAAAAAAAAGGATTAAATTTCGGAAAAAAAAATAGAAAACATATTAACGAGTTGTTCTTCAAATAAAATTCAAATAAAATTTGTGATTTAGGTTCATAGATACCTACACATTTGTTAATAAAAATAACTGAAATGCTGGTACTTTTCAGTTGAAGAAAATAATATTTCATGTTTCTTTTCATCTAAAATACTTTGGCGCTAAGTAATTTATTATAATTTTATTTTTTGAATGAAAAAATAATGTTAGAAATTCTCTTGAATCATGACGAAATTTTCCTGAAAATTAAGAGTGACCAAAAGCACAAATTTTTTCTATAATACGAATAAAAAAAGAGATTTCAAACATCTCATTTTATGAGGTTTTTATTAGAATAATTAATGGAATAATCGTTTAACCGGGTAAAATACACAGAAATAAAATGTTCATCAGGAAATGGTGACAGATTTTGTGGCAAAATAAAGGATAAATTTTACCCCAGAAAATGATGAATTTTCATCAGTTTTTGATGAATATTCATCAGGTTCACATTTTTACACATTTTTTATGTAATATTACACAAATAAAGAGGTAATATTCAACCTACCAAATTTTCAACATTTCAAAATTCAACTTTTTTTTTCAGTGTATCAATGTTCCTTAAAAAAAATGCAAAATAATGCCTTAAAAGATGATGGTTTGGTCTCTAGCACAAGTTTGAGCTCATTTGGTTGAAAATTTATCTGCCCCGCGCAGAAAAAAATAAGTTGAAATTCAGCACGCAGATAGGTATACCTCATTTTTTTAATATGTCATCGTTTTTACGAGGGAGTCCAATACAATAGGTTATGTTTTCAAGAAGTACCTCAACATTTTAAGAAAATTGTCATCACAAATTAAAAACAAATAATAAATTTATAAATACTACTGTTTCAAGTTTTATCTGGCATCGCTGTTTATATGATAACTTTTAAAGAGCAAACCGCTCTCTCCCTCCAGACTTTAAATATCTCTTCTCTTGAAATTCTCTCCCGCTCTCTTCTCTCAACCCAGCGTCGAGTATGCTTTCGGTTTCTACGCAGCATGGCGCGCTTTATGTTGCCATTCATTGATATGAAAATATTCCATTAGACCACCGATAGAGAGCAGAGCTTGCTCACCTGTGCGTGTGTTCTGTTTAAAATTGATAACAAGCGTTGCAGTGTGTGCGTTGCACAGACACTCGGAACGAATGAGCGAACCAAAACAAAAGACGGGAAAATCTAACAATCTCCACACTTCCATGCGCCGACAAAAACGACGACGACGACTTAAGCCGAGTCATCGCCGGAGCGATCGGGGTTTATTGTCGCGGGGGAGAGGAAGTGGAATGCGAGAGGCGGCGAGGAATCGTTTTCGGCAGTTAAGGAATTTGCGTTTCAGAAATTTGTGGCATTTATTTCGGAAGGTGTTTCGCGTAAAGGTGCGCACACACACGCACCCACTCAAGGTAGAGAACCCTCGAAAACTGGTTCTAACTGGAAGATTGTGTGCTCTGTGCGCGGGGAATTTTTATGCAATTATTAGCATACCAAGCCGGTTTTATTGCTTCCGATTTGAGAAGTTGGTTTTAAGGGGCTGACGTGGTAAACAATAGGTTTTTGGCATTCGAGAAGGGTCTTTAAAATATTGATTGAGGACGTAGTCAAAGTTAAATGCAGAGGTAGACTTGCTAAGCAGATTAGCGGTTTTGCTTTTCGCAGGATTATCAATCAAAGGATGCAACTAATATTATAAGTTTTACGAACATCGCCATCTAATTGTGGAATTGTATTGTAGGTACATCTAGAAATTTAGAAAAAAACCCTTTTTCACGAAAATGTTTGTAAAACATACTATCAAAATAATGTTTAAGCATTAACCTGTTTAATTAAAACATATGATGCCAATGTTCGTTGGAAATATGCATACTGAAAAAAATTTCTAAGAAAAAGTATTTCAAATTTACAGATTTTATTGGTCATTGTTTTTTCATTTAAACATCACCATATTTTTTTAAGCTATAATTTTTTGTTTCTGAATGATTAAACTTGGCAAAATCTAAGCTGGGCTGTTTGTGTATGTTGACTTCATCCGGCCACGAATTTTCTGAGCCTGTTGTGAAATGAAAGTAAACAAAATGAACATCCCCAAAATCATGAAGCAAACCACCATAATTAAATGCTTTCCATAAAAGCTCTCCCAAAGCACTCTCTCGCACAAGCTACCATCAAGCTGTTTTATCCAGCATAAAAGCTCCAAACCCGTAAGGCAGCGCTGCATTGAAAGCACTAAACCTTCTTCGAAAGCATGTCGCGCGACAACAATAATGTTGCACGGCAACGCTCATGCGTGTTGCTTCCTAGGAAAACATCTTCCGTCTTGGAACGGCACAGAAGCAACAGCAACAAAAGTGGGTGGTGGGCAGGCGGCACCACCGCCGATGGATGTTTAGTGGAAATCTTGGCAAAAATCAATTTTCCAATCGATTCGTTGCCTTTCCCCCACCGCGCGATTTTTGCTGTTAGGGCGGTTCATGGATTGTGAAAAAAAATAACAACTTGTAGAACTGTTATGGCGTTATGGTCCAAATTTCGAAATAAAAAAATCTTAAAAAACTTTACATATCATCACAGCTTTGCTTGCTTTTTGTTCTGATTTTTTGAGAAATTTCCAAGAAGGGGACAAAAACTTCAAATAATGGCCTAATTGTCACTTTTGAGAAAATCATTGAAAATTGACTTCAAAGATGCATGGTGGCTTCCTCGTGCAGATTAAGAAAAAATAGGTATATTTTTAAAGTTTCCTTAAAAAAACTACTAAATATAAATAACAGTCATCCCACATGTTCAGAACACTTTTGTGACAATTTGCAAATAGTATCCTTCAGATAACTTTTCTTTTGACTTAACTATTTTCAGGGACTTGTTATCGCCATTCTCATGATTTTTTATTAGTGTTTAGTTGTTTTTTTTTACAACAGCAAACTGCTTTTCAACCCAATTTGATAAAGTTAAGCATAACACTGCCTGAAAATTTTATCATTCATAATTCTGGGATGTAATTGTTTCTCCCACAAGTAAAAACACCTTAATTTAACTGAGAAATCCACCAAAAAAGATCAGGCCATTAACAAAACCATAGCAGAACTTCAGAGAGATTAGTGTCAGCGTTTGCAGTCTTTATTTTGTTGAAAATATGTACATCTAGGGAGAACCCAAGTTTGTTCACATCCCTAATGATTTTTTTCAGATTTGTCGATTTCAGAGGCCACTGACTTTCTTCTAAATTTTTACAAAAAAAAACTATCTTAATCCACCTATGGGGTTGGTGCTCTCCTCACTGTTTAACAAAAAACAATCGAACAAAAGACCTGGACATAATTCATACCCGAATTAATAATTCTTTAGCAAACTTAGTCCAAATAAGATCCGGCCTCAAAAAGTAGATGCATACCACTTAAAACAGAACTACCCAACCAAGGGCCCGCGGGTCGGATCTGGCACGAGAGGACATTTCATCCGACGATGCCTTTTGTAAACTGTTCTGTGATTGGCCTTTAGGCCCCTCTTAAAAAAAATTACTTGGTTTAAAAATATTTTTTTAACATTGGAATGAAAAAGTTATTTTAAACACTTTGAAAATATTTGCAAAGCGCTTGTTACTTATAAACAACGTTGTTTATTTTCGTTTGAATGAATTGTCCAAGCTTTGAAAAACATCCCCAGAATATTTTTCAGACAAAATTTAACAAATTTAAATTCAAATCATTTATGCTTCTTTATGAATAAAGAATCCACTAGAGCGTCCAATTTCCCGGGGTTACAAAATTCCCGGGAAACGGTAAATTTTCAACAAATTTCCCGGCAATTCCAGGGAAATTTTAAATTTATCGAAAATTGTTCTGATTCTTAATTTGGTTAATATTTTACAACAAAATAGTATAAAATAGCAACTTTATTCAATTAATGCCTTGGCTGCTTGTAAAAAAAACATAAAACTTCAAAAAAATATATAAATTTTCCAAATATATAAGCTGTCTTTCAATTCATTCCAAATATCAAAAAAATAATTATTAGCGTTTTGTATTGATAAGAAGTAGGTATAACTTTTTTATAACTTTATACCAGTGCACTGTGGTCGGAAACCGAAATCTACCATGACAAAATTGATAGCGGTCACACGTTAAGATTTAGAGCTTTGGTGTCTTCGAGACAAATGATCAGGGCCAAAAGGGGCATCTTTTGGTATGATGGACATTAGAGTGATCTACATTTTAGGGCGGTTCAGAATTATATAGAAGGTGGTGGAGTTTGACCTTGCTCTTAGAAGCATCTGAAAGTACACATCCTAGAGTACATTTGCTGAAAATATCTCGGAGATATTTTTTTGTTTAACACACTTAATCTCAATTTTAAAATGAGCATTTTTAGATCGTTTTTGCCCATAGCTTTTGATAGAATTGACCAGAATTAGTTTTTCTTGAACAAAAATGTTCATTTTGACATGTTCTACAATTGTCTAGGTCTAGAGGAGCCCAAAATGTATAAAATGATCGAGTGGTTGAAGAGAAGAAACAAGTTTTAGCTGAATTATTTCATTTTTTGGGCACTTTTTGTATAATACGAAGTAGTTTTTTTATGTTTTTTTAATGATTCGGCCTAATAAAATACTTCGGCTAAAAGAATTTTCATAAAAAAAAGTTGTTTGGTAGCTCTAGTGCTCTTTTTAAACTTTTGACTGTAATTTTTCGAAAACTTCAAAATAAATTAACCTGGAAGAACAAGGCAAAATAACAAGAATTTTCGTTTAAAATGCTTACCAAAATTTTGATGGTTTATTTTCATTTCATAATATCATAATTTTTGTAACCCAACAAATAAACAAGATCTATTCTATATTTAGAAATATCCCGGGAAACGGGAAATATTTTTTTTTCGGGAAATCCCGGGAATTCCCGGGAATTTTTTTCCCGGGACGGGAAATTGGACGCTATAGAATGCACAGTAACTTTCAATCAATTTTATTGTACTCGAGATAACTTATTCCTTGTGTTCTTGTTTTCACATCTTTAAAAAAGATTTTATTCAAATTCAAATATCAGAGATATTTGTAAAATGTATTTGTTTGCCTATTACCTGCAGGATTGAAACCATTTTCCTGCATTCAATTCTGTTGATTTTATATTGCGATTGAATGAATTTTAAAAGTATTTGAAAAAACGCTTCATACCTACTTCCAGCACTTGTTTTGAACCATTATTAATTTTAAAATGTAATAAAAAATATCCGGCACGCAACCGCTTCAGAAAATCCAAATCAGGTTGGGCACCCCTGACATTAAAGGTCATTACTTGAGAAAGAGTTGCTAGATCGTCACTGTTTTGGACCCTTACGATGTATAACATGATTGTATAAGGCATCTAATCTAATCTATCTAATCTAACACAAACGCAGCCAGTCCGATGAAAGCATGCTGGAAAGTCTTGTGATTAGATTACGTCCCATGCACTTTTCTTGTCAATATTAATAATTGCAGTACATCCGAGAACACCCGAAAATGAATTGCAAAACTTAAAGCGGCCAGCCCTACTGCGTTGTGTTTACCGCAAAAAAGGATTCTGTGAACGGATCACATTTCACAGAATCTACAGGGGGAGGAAGGATGCGTGGACATACCGTACCAAACGCTCCGAAAAAGTTGTGGTTGGGTGTGTAAGTGTAAATTTGGCAAATAATTATATTTAAAGGGGGTTTCGTGGGAAGGGAGAAATGGGGATTGGGAAAATGGAAGATGGAGAAGGGGTAGGAAGAATATTTCATTGATTCAATAGTATATGATTTATATTGGTATGGTAAGTATGTAAAAAAAAACAGCAAAAATTTATAGAAAGATCTCACCAAAATCTGGATACTTTAAATAAGCAAATAAGCGTCGACAAACCAATTCGAATAGAATCTGCTTCCATTTAGGGGCTGTTTAAGTCAAGTGAAAGGCCCTGCAGGATGCAAACCGCTTCTGGCTTTGCCGGAAGGGAATCTTCACCGTTCCGCCATACGAAAAAGTGGAGAGCTTCACTTTTGTTTTCAGCCACATAAAGATTCTCTTGCAGAATAAAGTCATTCGAAGAACAAATCCGAAACCGTTATGGAATTTTGTAAAAATTGGCCAAAAGATGCGAGAAACAACTTGAAAAAAAAACCGGAGAAAAATCAAATTTACGACACCGAAAAAAATTCACGTCCTGTATAGCATGATTGTTTAAGGCATGAATTTAAAATGAGAATGAGCATTTCGTGATTCGATTATCCGAAGTTTTGATTATCCGAAGCGATTTTTTCCGAGGCCTTCGGATAATTGAGTCTGGACTATACTTATTTAGACTAAGCCTCCGACTCCAATGACAATTCCTTTGTTGTAAATTAGTCAAATCTGAATCCAGGCTTGTAAAATTTCAATTTCAAATTTCAAAAACTCCGTGTCCTCATCTAGGTTATTCCCTTCAAATGCGATCGTTTTGGCGTAGCGTAAACTCTTCCCACTGAGAATTTTGGCTCGAGCCTCGAGTCGATCTTGCTCGAGATCGAGCATGAATCGTGCCGAGGCTCGAGTCAAAATTCTCAGTGGGTTTTTTCGTCCAAAACCAGACGTGCATCGGTACTATGAGCTCTTCTTAGGGTCCCTTAGTTAATTCTAGTTGGCAAGTTCCTGTGAAGATTAACTACTCTTGTTTTGTCTGTAAAAATAGACTCTTGACACGAAAATATGTTAGAAAATATTTATTTATTCGAGAATCGATTCGAAGTTGAGCATAGACGTTCGGTATCTTAGTGAGCATCTAAAAGTGCACTTATGGTCGATGCGTCTGCCTAAAACTTTTTCACTACAGGATTTGAACTGAAGGACCTCTGAATAGCATCGACAGTCTGAGCAGTCTCATTTATTTCATTAGTAGATACCTAAATGCTTTTACCAAACTGCTGCACGTGAACCACCCTGTTGGGTTCAAGCGCCGATGCAGATTCCGGCCCGGCCGAAACGATTTCGTCAGTTTAGTCATTAAAACGTCCGCCGGTTGGATGGTTGGTTGAGAAGGAGAGAGAGTGAGAGACTGCAAATCGCCCCGGCGCGATCTGAGTGTTTAGGCTGTTTTAATACGTGACTACAACTAAATTAAAACGAATTCGTGGAAGACTACGGCGGTGTTCGCGGAAGGGGTTGGGTGAACGTTCTGAGCCGTGCTGAGTTGCTCAATTGCCTAATGGAAATCGATAATCGTAAATCGCTGCGTGAGCAGCTATTTTGTGGCGGTCGGTGAAAATGTTTGTTAAAAACGGTCAGTTTGAAGGTTCGCCGGACGTCCTGCGCGGGTGGTGAGTTTTTCTTTTCGTGGTGACATCGATTGCCGGCGACGACGACGACGACGACAAGGAGAGTGAGTTCCGCTACGGCAACGGCACGGCTGGAAGCAGCTCCATCCTGGACGGGCCAGTCAGTGAGTGTACACCGATAAAGGAATGCGGACCAGCAGCAGCAGCCCCAGCATCCGTCGTGGTCGTCGTCTCGGTAGAACAGGCGTTCAAAAGTGGTGGTGCGTGCGGTAGCTGGGTGGACTCTGTCAAGTGCTGACACTTCCGCGGAACTTTTCGTTTGATCGGATCGCAATCTCTCGGATAGCTGAACCCGTGTGGTCCTGCGGAGTGCTACAGAGACCCTTCACGAGCGCACACACACGCTCACACACAGAGTTCGTTTTGGGGTGACGGCCCCGTCCGTCACGGCTCAGCGTTTCAGCGTTTTTCCAAGGGATTCTCTCACTACCGTTGTGTTTGTGTGTTCGTCCGCGTTCGGGCATTGTTTCACACCAGCGCCTGCTCCCGCTCTCGTCGTGTGTTTATAATAAAGTGGTTCGTGATTTAGCCGCTTGGCGGCGCGCGCGCGTGTGTCGAGCGCGGCTGTGTTGGTGCAGCGCACTTGGTGAATGAAAGCGATTAGTGACCTGGTGGCAGGGGGCAGGAACGCGTGAAAGCTGCTGGTGGTGGAGAACAACAACGCGAGCGTTTGTTGCGAGCGTGAGCGCAGGAAACGCCGCTCCGGAAGAGAGTGAGTCACCCCGCCGCGTTAAGTGGTCCCGGAGCGACGGAGGAAAATTTCTTTGGAGAGGTACAGGCGATTGTGCAGGTGTGTGTGTGCGTGGGGGGTTGTTGGAGAAAGAGAGAGAGGGAGCGAGAGCGGGATCGGGAGAGCGTTGAGCGTGAGCAGTGAAGAGCGCTCGGGAGCCTAGCGCGTGTGTTTTGGCAGCGCTGGAAGAGCCATCTGGAGAGTGTTTGGGACACGGTGTCTGTGTGTTCCGGAGTTTTAATCAGTGACCTCGTAGTACGCATGAGTTGTGATATCGATTGATTGCGCACGCAAACCCTTTGCTCTCGCCATCTGCACATCGAGAGAACCTGCTGGCTGGCTTGCTGGTAATGCCGTTTGGGGCCGTTTCGTCGAGCCATCGCACCGAGTAGAGCAGGGATCGGCATCCTGCAGCGCGCGTAACCCCCGTAACTCTGATTGTGTTTCCGCTTCTTCTGTGACCGCGGATGTGCGAAAAGTTGGACGGTGGACTGTTGTTGCCAGTAGCCGTCGTCGTCGTCGCTGTCGTTGCCATCTTCTTCGTCCAAGAGTCCGCGCGGTTCCGTTCCGAGGAGTTCCGGCCACTCCGGACACGGTCACCATCGTCGTCGTCGCCGTCGCCGTCGTCGTCGCGTGTGCGGGTGGTGTGCAGTGAAAATCCTAGTACGGCTGTGTGCGATCAAGATGGCCGCAAGTGTTTCTCAGCGACTACCAGCAGCAACATCAGCCGTAGCAGCAGCCGAATCCAAGCCGTCGTCGACAACAGTGTTGCGAACCGACTACTCCGGACTACTCGGTTCCGTTGCTGCGGTCGTGCAGCGACACCACTAAAAAGCACCCGCAGCAGCATACGCAAGGACGTTAGAATACAGAGATGATGGGGCCATGAGCCCGAGCCCCGAGGTCATCAAGAGTCGCAAGTGCGTCTCAAGCGGGCCTGCACCATGCTAGCGCCGCCGAACCCGAGGTCAATATGCGGCCAGGACCCGGGCTGGTCGTGATGGCGCTTGCGTTTATTTCGGGGGCTCGGCGAGGCACCAGTCAACAACACAGCAGTAGTGCCGCAAGTAGTAGTAACAAGTTGGGCAAATTTGAGGAAGACAATACGGAAGCACTATCACGGATAAATCCGTGGTTGTCAGCGTGCGATCTGGCGCAACCCAACACAGCACCGGATCTCCAGGTATCTATCCGCAGTCAACCCTCCAAAAACCCCGTCTTCCCATACCCCTTCCCCAAGTTTTTTTCTCTCCCCAAATCAACCCTCCTCCACAAGCGTATCCATAAAAAAAAACTCTGCCAAGCAAACAATTGGGTCCTCAATTGCGAACCGTGCTCAACGCACCGCCTCCAATCCGGAACTTCCCGGATCAAATCCCGCTGCGGTCGCAGCGCAAAGAAAAAAAGTTGTGCCTTCAAAAAATCTTCCAAAAAACACATCTCATTCATCAATTATATAATAATAAAATTGGGATCCGTCGAGCGCGAGAGCTCTGCACGCGAGAGCGCTCTCTCACAGGACTCGAGGAGCTCGCGCTCTCAAGCCCCCGCTCCCCCCACCACACATTCAAAACTGACAGACAGATAACGCTCACAGGATTTGGTCCGTCACCAATACCACCTAGCGGCGCGGGTGTTTGGAGTGGCCTGCTGTGTGCTGAAAAATTTGGAAATTCCTTCACCGATCGTGGAGCAGGGGGAGCGGGACGGGGCTGCCATCCTTCACACGCAATGCAAATTCAGCTGAATGAAAATTAGGGAGCCAAGTCGCTCGGCGGCGGCCGTACTCTTCAATGAAGTTCCCCGCACTGGGAGTTTGCCCGTTCGCGGGCGACGTTTCCAAGGTTTCCTTGAGTTAATTAATTGAGTTGTACCGAACCGTACTTCGGGGTGCTTCTAATCCGCTGACTGACCCAAGGTGGGGAGGGGGGAGGGGGATCATCACCACGGCAACCCGGCCGTCTCCCGTGCGGGGGACGCAGTCATTCAAGGATTTCCGCAACACAAAAATCAATGACTGATTTTTACTGGCGGAGCTGCTCTTCTAAACGGGAAGGTGCAGTTTTGACGACTCCCACACAACTGAATCGCCCAAACTCCTCCGGCTGCCATGGTTCCACCGCTGACCCGTTTCCAAGAGAGTGTTCCTCCTTGTTCCGGCAAAGTTTTATTGCGAACCAGAGTGGGGTGTTGGGGAGGCAAAGTTTTAATATTTACCAGAGCACACACATGGTGGTGGTGGTGGTGGCGGTGACGCTGGGAGCAGGACTTCTGGGAATCTTCCCGCAAGTTGAATGGGGTGAGTGAAACTCGTGTGCAACGTGCCTAAGCGAGTTCTACTCCTCATATAGTACAAGAAAACAGAGGGGACTGATACTTTTTTATTGGTTTTTGTGGCCGGCCCGTGTGTAAAGGGAGTTGCGTGCATTTCTAAAGTGGTTTCAAGTTTCCAGGAGTGGTTGTTTTAGTGTGTCGATAAAATTGTTAAATGAATTAAATTGTGCTCTCGGTTGCTTTTACGGTCTGAAGTTTTGATTGACAGCTCGTATTGGGAATTAATTTGCGTGGAATATTTTAACAATGATTTAAAGTTCAAAATATAGGTTTTGAGCAACGAATACTCGAACCTCCTAATTATTCCTCCTATAAACCGTTGATTTACAACTTCTTGGCTGGTAACATCTTCCAGTCATGTTACTCAAGTAAGACAGTACCCCAACTGAGAATTGCTGTCCTAAACGATCCTATCCTAAAATTTGAAAAATCACATGGGTAATTCTCCGCCAACTCACACAGCAGTTGCCCCGACCCCTCTTCGATTTGCGTGAAACTTTGTCCTAAGGGGTAACTTTTGTCCCTGATCACGAATCCGAGGCCCGTTTTTTGATATCTCGTGACGGAGGGGCGGTACGACCCCTTCCATTTTTGCACATGCGAAAAAAGAGGTGTTTTTCAATAATTTGCAGCCTGAAACGGTGATGAGATAGAAATTTGGTGTCAAAGGGACTTTTATGTAAAATTAGACGCCCGATTTGATGGCGTAATCAGAATTCCGAAAAAACGTATTTTTCATCGAAAAAAACAATAAAAAAGTTTTAAAAATTCTCCCATTTTCCGTTACTCGACTGTAAAAAATTTTGGAACATGTCATTTTATGGGAAATTTAATGTACTTTTCGAATCTAAATTTTAGAACAAAATTTTTCATTTTAAAATTTCGTGTTTTTTCTAACTTTGCAGGGTTATTTTTTAGAGTGTAACAATGTTCTACAAAGTTGTAGAGCAGACAATTACAAAAATTTTGATATATAGACATAAGGGGTTTGCTTATAAACATCACAAGTTATCACGATTTTACGAAAAAAAGTTTTAAAAAAGTTGGTCGTCATCGATCATGGCCGTTCATGGTCACCCGCGACAGACACGGACGACGAAACAAAGAGAAACGCAAAAGTAACTTTTTCAAAACTTTTTTCGTAAAATCGCGATAACTTGTGATGTTTATAAGCAAACCCTTATGTCTATATATCAAAATTTTGTAATTGTCTGCTCTACAACTTTGTAGAACATTGTTACACTCTAAAAAATAACCCTGCAAAGTTAGAAAAACACGAAATTTTAAAATGAAAAATTTTGTTCTAAATGAAAAATGACCCTTCTGGGACAATGTGGATTCGAAAAGTACATTAAATTTCCCATAAAATGACATGTTCCAAAATTTTTACAGTCGAGTAACGGAAAATGGGAGAATTTTAAAACTTTTTTATTGTTTTTTCGATGAAAATACGTTTTTCGGAATTCTGAGTAAGTCATCAAATCGGGCGTCTAATTTTACATAAAAGTCCCTTTGATGCCAAATTTCTATCTCATCACCGTTTCAGGCTGCAAATTATTGAAAACACCTCTTTTTCGCATGTTCAAAAATGGAAGGGGTCGTACCGCCCTCCGTCACGAGATATCAAAAACGGACCTCGGATTCGTGATCAGGGACAAAAGTTACCCTTAGGACAAAGTTTCACGCAAATCGAAGAGGGTCGGGGCAACTTTTCCCGATTTCGTGTGAGTTGGTAGAGAATTACCCACATAGAAGTTGAGGGTGTTTTTTTCAGTGTATTTTTTCAGAAAGCCCGTCAAATTTCCTACAAGTTTGTCTCAGACCACTTTTTGATCCAATCCAACGGCTTTGAGACAGCAAGATGAGAAAAACGCAAGGCAAGATTGTCCACACATAAAATAAAAACGAATAAAAACTGGATTTCCTCCTTGTTTCTTAAACAAAGTACTGGATTTGTTTGGCTTTTCTGAAATTGAACACAATTTTTAAGGGACCATTTATAAACCATGTGGACACTTTTTGGTATCTCCTGTCTCCGTCTCTTTTATGTCGCTGTTCGAGTGCATGGGGTGATTGGTCATTATAATTAAATAATGGCATCAGTAGTGCTGTCGCAGTCCTGTTTTTCGTGTTATTTTCCGTCTCTTTTATGTCGCTGTTCGAGTGCATGGGGTGATTGGTCATTATAATTAAATAATGGCATCAGTAGTGCGGTGCCTGTGTGGACGCTCAGTCCTGTTTTTTCGTGTTATTTTCCGTCTCTTTTATGTCGCTGTTCGAGTGCATGGGGTGATCGAATTTCTTCTGATTCGTGTTGTTTTCATCTCTTTTGTGTCGTTGTTTGTGTGCATGGGGTGATTGGTCTTCTTCTTCTTCTTTTTTCTTTATTTTTAGTTCGCGCGTTCGTTGGCCAATGAGTTTATTTTTGTCCTCATTACATAGTTTTCGATAGAAACGATCCGAATTCTTTTTTTTTTCGAGACAAGCAAGTCGTATTGCTGGATTAAGTCCTTTCTATATCATCGATGATCGGAAGGCACGCCGACGAATATGTTTTAAGGCTTATGATATAAAATAATTTTAATGAATAAAGCCCTTCTTACATCACCGTTGATCGGAAGGCACGCCGACGAAGAATTTCTGGAGGATCGCGGTCGAATTAATACTATATTTAAAATTCTAGATAGCTATCTTTCGGATTCGATTGTGAGTAGCGGGACTTCGCGGTTACTATGCAACGTATTTTTGGAGTCTTTTTATATTTTAAATTTATAAGTCCTTCTTTTATCATCGTTGATAGGAAGGCACGCCGCCGGTTAAGTTCGTTTAAGTTATTGTTTTAATTTCATTACAATCGGTTACGTGGTGTCCTGTTTTCTTTTCGTTTATATTCGTTGATCGTAATAATTTATTCCAACTGGCAGCTTTAGTATTAACTCATCTTCTATTTTTGACATTTGCTCGCGTTATCTTAATTGTACCAACAGTAAAAATATACTGATAAGTCCAGCCCATAGCACTACCGCTCGGTTGGCACGCGTTCGATTAAAACAAACTTTTAAATAATCAATTATTTATCTTTCCGCAGCCGGCTGCCTAAGATTTAAAATTTCAACCGATAAACAAAATGCTCATGGTCACATCACTGCCACTCGTGAATCCTGACCTCATACCCATCTACTAACCCCTCAAAACTCATGTGATACTTTGTCGGAGAAGCAGTCGATTGGGCGGTCTCTATCACTCAAGTATCGGACTAACATTCCCATCCACTTCCCCGTGACCCTACCACTGGTCGTGGCCGGCGCCGGTATTGATCAGCATGATAGGGGCCTTTGAGAAGTTGCGAAGCGAGGAAAGATAGCACCCACTTATCTTCCACGGCTCGTGGATGTAACTTCTGGAGGTCCTGGTCAATAACGGAGTAGCAACTGCGGGTGGGCACCTATGCTTATGCTTATGCTTATGCTTATGCTTAATCTCAACTCCCCCATCGTGGAAACACGTGGACAACCGCCAAGACACCCCCCCCCCCCCCAAGTGTCCGCGTAGTTTGTGGATGGTCTCTAACCAAAATGCATCAATAACTCGATATCGACATTTATTCGATCAGGGACAGTACAGCAATGTTTAAATTATTACTATTTACAAAAATATTTTAATAACTAACAGACTTCTCAAATGTCATTTTCGAGTGCAACTGACTCTATATCAATGTTTTGAACGTTGAAATTATCGAGGTTCGATAATCGACGATCTCTTATCGATAATCTTATCGCCGATAATGGACGATGACTCATTTTTCAAGTCTTTCTAAAATCGACTGTATTCAACAAATTATGTTTAAATTTCAATGCTATCACTAAGCATGTATTTTTTAGAAAGTGTAGTGAGTACTCATTTTCATAATTTTCAATATGGATAAAACGAAACGAAATTTTGTAAATCACTTCATAAGAGTTTTTTTGAACTAAAATTTTCATAAAATTCCGTATTTTTTCTCAAATTTTAAAAATTTGCAGTATGGGTTTTAAATGAAGCGATATTTGGTATGCTTTTTACTTTATTAGATTTTTTAAATACTAAAATTTTCACAAAATACCGTATTTTTTCTAAAATACCCAAATTTTCCAAATTTGCATAATGTCAGTTCAAATCCCGGGGTGGATGGAAGCTTAGGTGTAAAAAGAGGTTTGCAATTGCCTCAACAATCAAGCCTTCGGACATCAAGTCAGGGATGCCAGATACACAGATTTGTCGGTGTTTCACAGACATTTGAGCTCGTGTCAGACATTTTTTTAGGTGTACAGACTTTTTAAAAACTTCATTAAATTGTTATTTTGTAAAAATATCAATCGAAAATTATTTCGTTAGTCTTCAAATGCTCAAAAACACATTTTTTGATGGATTTATATGACTGTAAATTGATATATTTGAATTTTAGACCAAGGCACAGACATACACAGACTTTTTCACAGACATTTTAAAAAATCATGTGGCATCCCTGCATCAAGTTTCGAGTAGGAATCCCCCGTAATCGGGAACGCCAAAGCAATGCTGTAGAGCAAATAATTTGATTTATTTTATTTGAAAAATGCAATATGGGTATCAAAAACAAGCAAAATTTGATATGCATTTTCAGTTTAGTATAGAGTTTTTTTTGTTGAAACACTCAAGTTTTCATAAAATAATATTTTGTTTCTGAAAATACACAAATTAACATAATTTGCAAAGGAACTGAATTTTGAATGCATTTTCAATTTATTATTTTTGTTGTAAATCACTAAAAATTTCACGAAATATCGTTATTATTTTATAAATTCTTTTATTTCTCTGACTAAAGATGAGTAAAGGCAGCAAATTTGTAAATGAAGCAAACAAAATTTAAATGTATGTTTGAAGAATGCAAACTTTCGGATGGTCCAATTCCCTTATGGCATGCTTTGAACATTTGAGTATTTAAAAAACGGTATTTTGTTAAAAAAAATGTATTATACCCAAAAAAAAATAAATAAATAAAGTGAAAAAGCAATCAAAATTATGATTCGCTTGATACCTTGTTTGATACCCATATTGCAAATTTTGAATTTTTTGGCATTTTCGAAAAAATACGGTATTTTGTGAAAATTATAGTATTCGCAAACAAAAACAATAATATGGTGAAAAAGCATACAAAGTTTCGTTTCGTTTGACATCCACATTGCATATTTTGAAAATTTGAGTATTTTAGAAAAATACGGTATTTTGTGAAAATAGTAGTATTTTCAGAAAAAAATAAGGCATAAACAAATTCGCTTCGTTTGATACCCTTATTGCAAATTTTTAAAATTTGTGAATTTTCGAATGAAGATGTTTTTTTTGTGATAATTTTAGTATTTTTTGAAATAAACTCTTATGAAGTGGAAAAGCATACATAATTTCGCTTCGTTTGATAATCATATAGTATCTTTTAAAAATTAGGTCTGAGAATTCAAAAAAGTGGTTAATAGATGGTCCCTCATATACGTTTAAGATAACATGTCTCTAATGTTTCATTGACGTGACATACGGACGAAGCCTTAATAATAAATACTAAAATCAAATTATTTTCCAACATGAACATCACATATTTTCAAAATGTGAGTAAATTTTAATAGTTTTATTGTTATTGCCAAGAAAATTGGTGTTTTGATTAAAGGTGTTGTCAATGATTCAATTGTTCCTCAAAACTTACTTAATTCACCTTTGTGTTATCACTAAAACGAAGTTGACTTTATAGCTGTTGGCCACCATTGCTAGTACCAACCATTAGTGCAGGGGTGCTCAAAGTTTTTGGAGGCCGAGCCAAATTTGAAGCTCAAATGAGCTTGCGGGCCAAATTTACAAAATATGTTATTTAGCAAAATGAAGTTACGATATTTTAATTTAAAAGACTAGAAAATACAAGTAGAAGTATTAATTAAAAAAAAATGTTTTTTAACTTGTCAATTTAAAATAACAGAAAACACACAATGGTAGTTTTCGAAATTATATCTTCAAATTCAGTGTGGCTTATGATAAATCACTGATAGCCAGAATTTCAACATTTCAATTTTAAAAATGTTAGAAACTGTTTAAAGCATGTTAGATTGCAATCATTATTTTAAAAAAATACAAGAAAAAAAATTATTCATCGAAAAATATTTTTGAATAAACTCGAACTCGAGCTCAAATGATTCTTAACGCAGAGAAATGCATTTTTAATTGATTTCAGCTGATTGCATTTAAATTTCCATAGATTTTTTGAAGTTTTTAAAAAAAATATTTTTTTAATAATGGGTGGAGAGGAGGGTTGATCGACAAAAGCATTGTAAAATATTTTCAACGGCCCTATTCTTCCGATTTCAACATTTTTTCTGCCTGAACCAGATGGTAGTCAATCAGATTCGATATTCAAATTAAATGTTCAATCATTCGTCATTCGTTATTCGTCATGAATTCGAATCCCGATGGAAGGTTTCTGAGTGCAAAGTGAATTTGAGGGTCATTATGACTTTCAAATTAATTTAGAATACTTAATTTTTTCAATAATTTCAGATTTCTACCTAAGTCAAATTTGAACGTTCTATATTTTTTTTCCAAAAATGTTTGATGAAAGTTTTGACGATATTTACTAGTTCCACTCATATTGAAACGTCTGAAATTGTTTTAATTATTAAATTTTTTAAACATTTCTTTGTGCCCTAAAATGGGGATCAACACAAATGATAAATCATTAGTTTTTATTCACAAAAAAAATTAAAAAAATAAAAAAAGTTTAAAATAAACCTTAATATTGAAAAAGTACAAAATCACTTTACAACTGGTCAACGGGCCATTTTACATGATCATTTAAAATGGGTCCGCGGGCCACAAAAAATCACCTCGCGGGCCACGTTTGGCCCGCGGGCCATACTTTGGTCACCCCTGCATTAGTGTCTTCCTTTTATTTACAAGGACTTCGCCGCCCTGGGCTCCTAAGTGTACGAGAGTATGGCACGGAGCGACCGTGCCGAATACTCATATTTACACAAAGAATTTCAGAGCGCCCGCCGCGGTTTTCGAACCGGCGACCTCTGGATTTTGAGTCCAGTGCGCGGTCCGATTGATCCACACGGGCGGGTGTTATCACTTCCTCACTTTTTACCAAAAACTCGCAATCCAAAGGTCGTCAGTTCAAACCCTGGAGTGGAAGGTTCCGTGGAGTAAAAATAGGTTTGGGTGTTCTCCCCATTCAAGCCTTTGGACTCCTATGTTCGAGCAGAAACTTGCAATAGAGACCGCAAAAGACCTGGGGGTCGTTGAAGTGGATGGTTTGATTTGTTGACCCCTTGATCATTTCTGTTTGATATTGTATGTTAACGTTGTCTCCTTTTAGGTGGGCTTCAGATCAATTGTCGAGTACCCAGTTCAAATGCAGCTAAGTTAAGCAACGCTTAGCAATGTTGAAAATCCGACGACAATGATTAATTAACAATTAATCAATTCTTGTTACAACTAAGAATAGCCTTTTTTATCAGTTTTTATTCGTCTCTACCACACTCAGCGATCAAGTGACAGTCAGATAAAGGATTCACCCACTATTTATAATGTTACAGAATTTATAACACCACCGCTAAAAACTTCAACTTATCCATCAAGCTCTTCTGGCAGCACTGTCAGTTTTTCTGGAATGGAACAAGTGAAGCGTTTACTGGCATCAATTTTTAAAAATGTCAATACCTAGATATTTATTCATAAAAAAGAAAATATCCGTATCCGAATGTTTGAAAAGGATAATCAATTTAAACCTTATTTTACACCAAACTTATAGATTTAGAGTTTTTTTCTAAAAAATATATATAATTTAGAACAAACCTGCATCATTAACTCAAATGTGATGAACATGCGGATGAGACATTTATGCAAACATGAGCAAAATGCTAATGCTCATATGAGCAATTCTCTACCAAAACCGGACATGGATTTTATTTGTATTTTTTGATTTGGCTCAAACTTTGTGGGGGCCTTCCCTATACCCAAATATGCTATTTTGTGTCATTGGTTCACCCATACAAGTCTCCATACAATTTTGGCAGCTGTCCATACAATAATGGTATGTAAATATTCAAACAGCTGTAACTTTTGAGTGAATTTTTTGATCAATTTGGTGTCTTCGGCAAAGTTGTAGCATTTAAAATGCTAGTCTTGATTTAAAAATTTTCATAATATTTTTTTCGAAAAGATCGGAAAATTTCACGAATGTTTCATATATTAACATTGAAAATCGGACCATTAGTTGTTGAGATATCGTCATTAGAAAATAATGGGCTGTTTGGGTGAGACTTAGAAAACTTCAATTTTCGTGTTTCTTTTTCTTTAAGCCGCTGTATCTCAGCAACCAAAGGTCCAATCTTCAATGTCTCTTAGACAATTTTATAGCAAATTTTCTGAAATTTTCAAAAACAATATTTTTAGAAATGGTCACTCATGGTCACTATTTTTAAAAATTGAAAAACTGCAAATATTTCGCTAAAATCAAACTTTCGGTGGCTATATCAAGAAAACGGAGCCCTTTATCAAAAAATATGTAAAGTACTTTTCGATTGCAAATTCAATTTTGCATTAAAAAATAATGTCAAACTTGTTTTTGCATGAAACTTCGATTTTTTCCAAAAATCACTATTTTTCAAAAATTCATAACTTGGCGGCAGATTTTTTGACCATGTTTCTCTATGGCTCAAAAGTTGCGGATTTTTGTCCCCTAAAACATATAAAAAAATCACGAAAATCAAAAAAATACGTATTTTGGGAAATTGAGTTTTAGTGAAAAAAAAGTTGATAAAAAAACCCTCAAATTTTTTCCGTGTACCTATTTTTTCTCAATAGTCCTCAACAATACCTACAACTTTGCCGAAGACACCAAATTGATCAGAAAAATCACTCAAAAGTTACAGCTGTTTGAATATTTACATACCATTTTTGTATGGACAGCTGCCAAATTTGTATGGAGACTTGTATGGGTGAACCAATGACACAAAATAGCATATTTGGTCATAGGGAAGGCCCCCACAAAGTTTGAGTCAAATCAAAAAATACAAAAAATAAAAATGGTCGAAATCGGCCGATTTCGTAGAGAGTTGCTCATATACTTATTACACATGTGACCCAACCATGTGTGGCTGAGGGTGACGTTACATTACATTGCTCTAGTTCATCATTCCATTACTTTTAAACTTACATTATATGAACAAACTACGTTAAAACAGTTCACGTCAACCAAATCATCATTTTGTAATTAAAAAGTTTAAAAAAGATCAGACTCAAGAAAACTCACAAAACATTCCTCAGCCAAATTTTTCTTTTCATCGCTACAACAACAACCAACAAACCATCCAGCCATCCATTCCAGCAGCACATGATTTGCCCTCCTTAATGGGCTGCAGAAAATCCGAGTCTTCTTGGACTCTTCTCACTCAATCCGTTTGTTCCGCGGAAGGAAACCTAATGTGGAGCAGAAGGCCCATTCAAACACACACACACAAACACACCTACAAACAACCAGAGTCCCTTCGCGAGGACCTTTCAGGACAATATTCCCTTCGGTTGTGTATGTGCAAAGAGAGAGAGAGAGAGAGTGAAATTTTGACAGCGACAGTGCCGTGAGCGTGAGTGTCCACGCTGGAAAAGCTAGAGAGTGAAAGGAAAATCTTGCCAAGAGAGTGAGAGAGCGTGGAAATCTTCAAGGATTCGCGCTCTCACTCTGTGAGAGGATAGATTCTCCCGAAAGAGTGTGCTCGCTCAACGGAAACTGAAAACTGACAGACTTGACACTTGTGCTGGCCTGACCGACTGTCTGTTGTTTGTTGAAGCCCAATTTGGGTGGCAGGTGGCCAACAGGGCGCTTTTAATTAATCTGTATGAATTACTGTATTGATTTTAATTTTTATCGCTTCTGATTACGATCGAGTCGACAAATGCCTAATTTGTTTGCTTCTTTAAGAATGATTTCGATTGTCCTTTTTTCACAGTCAAACTTTTAAGCTCCTCGAAAGCGAACTTTTTTTTTCCTTTCGAAAAGGCAAACTTTCTTTTAACGGGAATCAATAAAACATTCATCAGCAGCGATAAGATTATCAGGCACACACATACACACGCAAACACTCACAGACAGGCTCACCGAATCCATGATAAAGAAGAGGATTAGTGTTCGTTTGGCAGTGAGGGGCAAATAAAAGAAAGTAAAAGAAGAAAAAAATAAAAGTTTCGGCTGCAGTGTACTGTCGATGGGAAATTTTCACGACACGATGGAAATGTTTGCGCGAGCTTTCCTTTTGTGTTGCAGGTGTGATTCTCTGGGACGTTGCGGCAGGCTTTTGGAAGGTGCATTGTCGTGTTATTTAAACCATTATAATGATTAAAATGCTTGTTGAAGAGTTTTGGGAAGCTTTGGCATGAAAACGCGGATAAAGCAATACAAGACTATAAAACTAACGTTTCTTCATAACACTTGCGTTGCTTTTTCTTTAGAAAAACTTAAGTTAATTGATTTATTTTCAAACGCAATAAAAAGAATAAAGCTACTTTGTCTCATTACTTTAGACAAGGTTTTTTTATACTTATTGCATAATTTCAAAATAAAATCCAATGTATTTTCAAACAATGAACCGCAATTCAGTTCCGATAGTAATTGTTAGCCCAAGGGGTTTCCAGCATCGTGTCAGACTGGTCACTAATCTGGAATTACTTGGAATTTGAGCAAGTGATTCTGTAATTCCGGATTTACTGAGTAATTCCAGAGCAATCTTGGTAATTCTTAATAATCCCAGTAATTCTAGTAATTCCATAATTTTTTTTGGTGAAAAAATACTTCGGAAAATAATAAAGTAATAGAAAATAACTGTTGCCTATTAATTTTCATGTAAGAAACCATAGTTATACAGCAATTCCCCACGAAAACAGCATGATTCGAAAAAAAAGTTCTCCGATTGGGCTCAAAATTTTTCTGGGGGATCCTTGGCCGAAATAATTAGACCCGTATTTTTTTGTTTGGCCATTAGGGTGACCTACGCCGTGATAGGGTGGTTCAAAAAATGGCAATTTTCGTCGATTTTCCACTTTTTTCAAAAAATCAAAAATCAAAACTGGTACCAAAAGATGCGTCTTTAAATTACGAAAATTTTGGTATTTTAATATGTATAGGTCATGGCTGAAATTTTAAAGTTATCGCAGTTTTAATGAAAAAAGTTGATTTTTTCCCGTTTTCGTCATTTTCCCTTTTCTGCGCGTGGCGCGTCGAAAAATCCAGTTTTTATTTTCAAAAAATCGTATCTCAGAGTATCGAAAACATAACTTCACCATTTTTTGATATGTTATGTGAAATTTTCAGAGGAATCCGATAAAAATATGTTCAGACATATGCTCTTTGGTCCCGAGACCTTCTAAACAGCATTTTAAGCTTTCATACGACCTTTTCAAATGTTAAGCTAGATTTTTGAAACTACTTTTTATTATTTCCAAATAGCCAAACTAATCACCTTTCTTTTGCGTCTAGGACAGCTAAAATCGGATGAAATGGCGCGGAGATATGATTTTTTGAAAAAAGTGGTTTTTGCGAAAATCGACGAAAATTGACATTTTTCGAACCACTCTAACACGGCGTAGGTCACCCTAATGGTCAATCAAAAAAAATACGGGTTTAATTATTTCTGCCAAGGATCCCCCAGAAAAAATTGAGCTCGATCGGAGAACTTTTTTTTCGAATCATGCTGTTTTCGTGGGGAATTGCTGTATAGCTAGTACGAGATCATTCAGATTATGAGTAGGTAATTCAGTAATTCCAGAATAACTTCGGAATTCTGCAGTAATACAAAAATGTGTAAAAATGTGAACCTGATGAATATGCATCAAAAACTGATGAAAATGCAGCATTTTCTGCTGTAAAATTAATAATTTTTTTACACAAGCTCTGTCACCATTTCTTGATGAATATTACCATATTTTTTCTGTGAAGTAACTACGAGTAATTCTTTAAAGGTAAATCGAATGTATTTTGCTTTTCCTTGATGCCTTTTATGGTTGTAAGAAGTACAGAACGAATTGGGAATGTCCGTAATTTCGGATGTTCTGTAATTCAAATGTATTCAGATGAAAAAGCACTCAAACGTCAATATCAGTTGTCAAACGTCAACATCAGTTGTCAAACTGATGTTGATATTAACCCCATTACACGATGATTTCCAAGTAGGATGTCCACATGGAGAAAAAAGAGTTCCTAAAATTGTGAACAAGCGATCATGAAAATGAGAACCATGAACAAAGTGTTCAAATTTCATGGTACGTTTTTCAAAATCGTACCATGTGCTTGAAGTTCTTGAAGCTTCTGAAAAATAACAAGATTGAAAAATAAGTGTTATTAAATTGAAACTGGATTGAAATTCACAAAAATTCAATAATCTTTCAATTGACTCGTTCTTCAGAGTATTTGGTTATCCTGACTTAGAGAAATTTCAACGATTTTGAAAAAAATATTTGTGGGTATATAAAAAAAATTAAAATCAGCTTTATCATTTTTGGGGTTCAAGTTTCAAGTCATTTTAGCGCAAAATTAATTATCTAGTCAAAATTTATAAAAAAAATTCCCATAGTTTCAGAGGAATTTAATCAAACACTTCAATACCAAAATGTGGCATCCTGACTTAGAAAATTTTCCACAATTTCAAGTCATGTCTTTAGCTGGTGGGTGGGTCTCGTGGCGCAGGGGTAGCGGCTTCGGCTGCCGATCCCGATGATGCTATGAGACGCGGGTTCGATTCCCGCCTTATCCACTGAGCTTCTATCGGATGGTGAAGTAAAACGTCGGTCCCGGTTTCTCCTGTCTCGTCAGAGGCGCTGGAGCAGAAATCCCACGTTAGAGGAAGGCCATGCCCCGGGGGGCGTAGTGCCAATAGTTTCGTTTTTTTTTTCGTCTTTAGCTGGTATATAAAAAATGTTTAAAATTAAGTTTGAAATTTCCCGTTTTTAATGATAGCATTCGCTTGGAGACATCATTTTAGAGCAAAATTAATTATTTTGTCAAAATTTTCCCATTGTTTTAGACAAATTTGAAAAAATGCTGTAATACCAAATGAATACCAAAATGTGGTGTCCGACCATTGACAAATTCTGCAATTTTTCAATATCAAAACAATACCTTAAATTGGTATGATACCACATTTTGCTCTTGCATAATCCTTAAGACAAATTGTAAAGGGTCCAGGAATACCAACATTTTGTATTGATACCAGAGAAAGGTATTAATACACATTTCCCTTGTTATTAACCCATGCTCGGGATAGGTATACATGAAGGTTGGTCTACGAGCTTTATGTGAAAAGTTTATTTTTAGAGCAGGGTTATAGCCTTACCTCAGTGAGAAAGGCAAAATTGATCATATTCTCCCCCATATGACAGTTAAAAATATAGACACATCTGATCTGGGTAATTTAAGATCAAAATTTGCTCCCGACTTTAAAGTTTGACTTCAAAATATTGTTGAATAATATGTTCAACCATATGATAATAATAATAATTTGTTCAGAAAGTCGCTTTCATTTTCTGCTTCTAAAACACCTCCACAATTTGCAAGTGTTGCAGACCACTAACCAAGGATTAATTCGGATGACTATTTTTGGCCAACGCTGATCCACACACTGGCTTGTGCTGGTTAACTGGAACAAGTTTCGGTTCAGTTGGTCTTGCTGCGGTTGGCGCTGCATTTGCGGGTGACGATTTCCGGTGACCACTTTCAATTCCAAAGTGGGACACAAACTCTGGAAAAACCAACCCGTATGGCGTTGCATTTTGACCAGCAGAGGTTTTGCAGTACGTGAATTTTGTGATTTTTGATGAAATGGCTATTATTAACTTTACTAACTTTGATTCTATATATGAAAAAAAAAACTAAGCCTTCGTCTTTCACTTTAACCAGTTTCTCTGAAATAGTCATTTCAGGAAAATTCAAAGTGCGGTTAGTTTCAGCAATTCAACCTCGTTCAGATCTAAATAGTGGGAGGTGAGAGCTGTTTTCCACTTCGTTGGAAGAATTTTCCCCACTCACTGACGCGTCGGTAGTGTCAAGCTGGAATTTCCCGCGAAACCCCACTCCGCTGGGAAATTCTTTCGTGTCCCTTCTACAACCCGCCCTTTTACGTTACATTTTGCAAAGCCACGTTGAGTGGCGGAGCTGACGAGTGATCGATTTCAAAACAGCTTTGACAACACACCCAGTTGGGTTGGGTGTGTGTGCGGATAAAGTTTATTTGTTCAACCCCGCGGCCCTGACGAAAACCTTATTTTGAGCCCCGTCAGTCACCATTTTAGAGCCAGGCCTGGCCGGGCTAATTTCACATAATTCATCTGTCATGTTTCGCACAGACAGTGTTTTTCCTTTCAATCGCCTTCCGGTCCACTCCCCCCACCAGGGAAAACTCTCGGGACGAAAACATCTCCCAGCCAGCAAGCGCCAATAAACTCTCCACATCTTTTGAGATTCTTGGATAAATAAACATTAACAGCATCGGCGGCGGCAAAGTTGAGATGCTTTCGCACACTTTATACTCACTGTTTGGTGTCGTCGTCGTCGCCGCCGCCGTGGGTCGCGTTTTCCACACGCTGCTGCCGCTGACCTAGCCAATTTCTAAGCCGGATACGGGCCAGGGGTCTTCAAACTGATTTTATTGAAAGTTGCAATTATTTTTCAACATTATTATTTATTCTTTTTTTGACCAATGCAGCTGTGGGGACCTGCACCGAACGAGAGGTGTGACCTGTCGGCGATCTTACTATTCAGATCGCTGAATCGTTCCGGGTTGAACCGATTTGACTCGGGGTGGAGATTGGGATCACGTTGCAGTCCGAGTGTAGAAATGACGATTGGTGTTCCTTTCGGGATGGTTTTGTTCGTCCCAGGGATCCGGTAATCCTTGGTGCATTCACGGTTGAGAAACGCAATAAACGGGTACTTGCGAAACGTTTCATCGATGCAACCCTCGAGGTACTTGAATCTGGTTAGGTGATCGTAGGTGATGGGTTCGTTTTGATGGACGATAACATGGTCGATTTCTTGCTGAACTTTTTCTGGATGTCTGGATTTTTACACAACTCGTACATGCAGAATGTGATGGTGGACGCTGATGTTTCATACCCGGCAATAAAGAATAACAAAGCATGTGCTGTAATCTGCTCAAAAGAGAGCATTTTTGCACTTGTGGACATTCCTACGTCCCATCGGTCCTCGTTCGTTGAAACGCTTCCGGTGTTACGTAGCTGTAGCAGCAGTTGCATGATGTCTTTCCGGATTGTACCACTCTTTTCACGTTCTTCCGTTATGGAGTTAATAAGGTTTAAAATGAAATCCTCAACATCCTGAGCAATCATTTTAAACCCTAGCCAATCCTTGACTTTTGGCATAAAGATGGTGCTCCCGAGTCGAACAATATTCAACAATATGTTGGTTCCAAAACTTTGAGGGACATCTGACGGAACTCATGAGAACTGTTGTTGATACTGTCAATGTCCACTCCGAACCCAACGGACGCGATTAAATCGATGTAATACCATGACATCATCTCCCGAACATCACCTGGTATTAAAAAAATCACACATAAGGTATTGGGGTCCTTTTCGACCCCAAACTTTGAAAAATCGTCAAAAATCCAGTGTGGCCCATCCTGGACATATCTTTCAATTTCATGAAGTTTGATATATCGGATGATAGGGTTTCTCTCATATTCCGGAAGTGCTCCCAAGGGGCCACCGGTAACCGGTTCCAGAATGGCCAGGATGGATCAGCGAACATTGGCATGACCGTAGATTAACATATCTTTCAATTTCATGAAGTTTGATATATCGGATGATAGGGTTTCTCTCATATTCCGGAAGTGTTCCCAAGGGGCCACCGGTAACCGGTTCCAGAATGGCCAGGATGGATCAGCGAACATTGGCATGACCTTAGATTGACATATCTTTCAATTTCATGAAGTTTGATATGTCGGATGATAGGATTTATCTCATATTCCGGAAGTGTCCTCAAGGGGCCACTGATAACCGGTTCCAGAATGGCCAGGATGGATCAGCGAACATTGGCATGACCGTAAATTAACATATCTTTCAATTTTATGAAGTTTGATATATCGAATGATAGGGTTTCTCTCATATTCCGGAAGTGTCCCCAAGGGGCCACCGGTAACCGGTTCCAGCATGGCCAGGATGGGTCACCGAACATTGGCATGACCTTAGATTGACATATCTTTCAATTTCATGAAGTTTGATATGTCGGATGATAGGATTTATCTCATATTCCGGAAGTGTCCTCAAGGGGCCACTGGTAACCGGTTCCAGAATGGCCAGGATGGATCAGCGAACATTGGCATGACCGTAGATTAACATATCTTTCAATTTCATGAAGTTTGATATATCGAATGATAGAATTTCTCTCATATTCCGGAAGTGTCCCCAAGGGGCCACCGGTCACCGGTTCCAGAATGGCCAGGATGGTTCAGCAACCATTGACATTACCAAAGATGTACATATCTTTCAATTTCATGAAGTTTGATATGCAACATGATGTGTTTTCAACAAAAGAATCAAGTTGGCCGTTCATCGGGTACCTACCGTTTCCGGAAATCCGGAACAACCGAAAAGTACTTGTTTTACTGTCATGATAGTTGAAATTAATCCACAAAACTTACTAAAAATACAATACACGGTTGTCAGAACCACACCCAAAACTAGGCAGTGCTAGTCCGAGAGAATAATGGCCTCGAGACGAGACAATAGTGGTACTATTTACGGACACATAGAACACAGCTCGAGATGGGCGAAAGAATAATTCTCTCGAGTTCATCCGTCAAAACAAAAAACCAAAAGTGACAACTACGGGAATCGAACCATTGACCTTTGGCATACTAATCCAATGACTTAACTGCCTCGGCCGCCCAAGCTTAGTGTCTAAGGAGTGTTCAGATGTCGATGTATGACACTTGTAGAAGATTTATTGTATCAATCCACGAATGAACTCATTTTCATGGTGGTGTGAGTTGGTAGAACTATTCTCTCGATTTTGGCGCTGAGCCCTCAATAAATTTTAAGGGAGCGATTCTCTCGACTCGGAATTTTGGGTGCACTCTGGAGTGTTAGTGGCCACTTCCGGGTAACCTGGAACCGGTTCCCGGAAGTGGCCACTAACACTCCAGAGTGGTTCTGGCAATCGTGTATTGTATTTTTAGTAAGTTTTGTGCATTAATTTCAACTATCATGACAGTAAAACAAGTACTTTTCGGTTGTTCCGGATTTCCGGAAACGGTAGGTCACCTGGTCCTGATATTAATATTTGTGATCAAAGTACAGATAAATACCTGTCGAATGCAACCCGGAGCATCCTGATTGGTTGAAATTTGCCGGAGATGCAGGTCGTCAAAGTTAGGGTCTCAAAAAGGGGTTTTAGTCGGTTGTAGCCGATTCCCGGTGGCCACACACCCAATGTTAAAGAACGAGGGGATTGTCCTCACGAAAAGAAACGCTATTTTGTGAGAGTATAGTCCTCTCGCGTGTTCATTCGTTCATTGGAACAGTTCATCCTATTGAGTGGCTTATATGGACACATGACCGCCACTTAGTCACCGAACCAAGGTGGCCCATACGGCAAAGGCACGGTTCAATATGCCGAAGGTCTTGGGTTCGAGTCTCGGTACCGGTACTTTTTTTTTGATAGATGAACTTTTTTTGAAGATGAACCCATGAGTAAAGTACTCTCGGTAGTTTCGGGCTTTATCCTCTCAGTCCGCACACAGTACCATTTTACTACCGAATCGTGCTCTTTATTCTCTCGTATGCCGATGCCCAGTTCTGGGTGCAGTGACCAAATCCGGTTTTTCAGGTCAGTTTCGGAAAGGGGACGTTCTATGTTTTCATTTGTGACCAAAAAAACCGGAATCGGTTAAAAAATGGATTTTTTAAGATTTTTTAAAGTTTGAGGTCGAAAAGGACCGTCTGAGGTTTATTTGTTTTGTAAAATGTGTATTTATACTATAAATTTAATGTAATTTCAAGGCTCCTGCATGTATAGAGCAAAAGTTATGGCAAATTTAATATTCAAAAAGGCCGAAAAGGACCCCAATACCGTAAGAAGGTTAAGAACGCCTTTTGTTCAGCTTGTATCGGTGTCAAATGCGTTCTGACCTAAAACCAAACTTCGGGACAATGCTCAGAATGGGCAACCAAACAAAACGTGTATGTTTTTGTTTACATTACGTGCTCTGTTTTTTGTTTATTCAAGGTCAAAACGCGTTTTTTTTTCGGAACGTCAAAAAGCGACGTGCTTCAAGGGGACCATTCACAAACCACGTGGACACTTTTTTTGGTAATCTAAATCCCCCCCCCCCCCCTCGTGGACAATCTTTTTCGTATGGAGCGTGGACAATCGCCATACCACCCCCCCCCCCCTAAAGTGTCCACGTGGTTTATGGATGGTCCCAAGACAGATTCTGGCTAATTACTTCATATTGGTGGATATGGTGCATGTTCAACTACTGGAAGCGTCGTTTGTAGAGCATTTTGAAGTTCTAATTGAAATAATGGACACTCAGGACAGTGTTGCCAGATTTAAAAAAATTGTTACATTCAATTGAAATTCTTGAAAATTTTAATTGGGATTCATTTTAAAATAATCACCGTTGTTTGATTCACTCACAACAACAAAAATAAAGATTAAAATACAATGCATATTATTCCTTCTCACCCCGCAAGGCTTGGTACCACCCCTGTCACCCGCTGAACTGACCGTTCCGTCAGTGGTCATCATCATTATTCCCAAAAACCTCTGAGGGTGAACATTTTAATAGCCTCTTGGAAAACCTTTCAAACAACCGCAGAGCAAAAATCCGCTGATGGTTTATGCTAAAAAACTATCCATCGTCGAATTGCTTTTTTTGTGTGTGTTTCGAATTTCCAATCATCACGGACACACCAGCAGCTCGACTCTTCACCCATTGCCAAATGCCCAGACCTTTACAAACCACAAATCATACACATTTCTGGCTGAATTCACAACCATTTCCGCGCGTGTACGGCTGTCAGTTTGCTTGTTGAAGTGCACGTGAATGTGTGATTGTGTGCAGTAGCACTCATAATGAATTTCGAAACTATAGATCATATAAATAATTGAAACGTTGGCCGGCGATGGGCAGCGAAGGGAGGAAACTTGGGGCTGGAATTGTTTACACAAACTATGAGCAGTTGGAAAATGGGCGAGGCGAATGATTCGAAATTAAGTGACATCAACAAACCCGAAAGCTGAAACTGAAACTGGCTGTCTGCCCGTCAGGATCGCGTGATGGCCATTATTTTTATGACTTGTTGAGTTTGCTGTGGTGGTGGAAATTAAACGATAATTTGGTGGTTAATAGAGCTTTATGACGTTTCGCGTACACACAGCGTATAGCGCATACCAACGCAACCAACAACCTAAAAATTTTCTCAACACAGCTTTATATACTCATAACATAACAAATGAGTCGAATGACTACTCTGGACATCATTTTCTAAACGTGCTGATTTTGAATAGAGACTTCAACGACAAATTTCCTGAGACCAAAACGGATAAAATCCGTTCATCCAGTTCGGAGATAATCGAATTACAATTTTGTGTCCACATACCTCACACAGATATTTGCTTGGAACTTGAATCTGAGTCGATATGTATACGTGGAGGTGGGTCTAGGAGGTCAAATTAGGAAGTTAATATTTAAGTGATTTTAAAACCTTTCCTCATAGAGGTCAAGAAAGAAAAAAAGATCCACATAGAAAAAAAATAAATGTTAATTGATGGTTGATAATTTTGTTGGTTGTGATCAGAAACTGATGACGGTTTTTCCAGTTCCTGATGTAAAATTACACATTTTTTTGACACGGAATCCAACACGATTCCCAGGTGTTATAGTACCTTCATTTTTATTAATATCGCTACTATTTTTTTTTTTTTTTTCAAGAAAACGGAATTCATTAAAATTTTCTAACGTCTATTTTAAATCAATAAATTTATGTTAATCGCTAATTTAAATTACCGTAAAACGGGGTGACTTTGATAGCCGGGGTGACTTTGATAGGTTTGCGATTTTTCCGCAAAATGAAGAGTACAATTAAAATACGTAAGGAATGGTTCAGAAACATACTGACCGTGGTAGAGAAGTGTTCAAAGTACCTCATGAAGAACTTTTCATAAATTTTTTGAAAAGTTTATAAAGTTAGTTAACTATAGTTAAGAAAATGTGGATGAAAGTCATTATTTTAAACTTCTCAAAGTGTCATGATATTCTCAATGAACTTGATTTTTAATCGGAAAACGGAATGCATTTTCGGATTCTTTGGACAATTTTCCACTAGGAGAAGGTTAAATAAGTTTGTAAATAATAAATAATATGTGTTTTTGAATCACAATTAAAAAAAATCTCCAAATTTATAGGCAAATTCAGTTGAACAAATTTCGTGTAAAATGTGAAAACTTGTGATTCGTGCTTCGAATTCAGTATAAAATGCAATATAAATCGATAATTTTATAAACAAAACTATTTTTAACAAATTTCAGGCAAAATTCCGACTTTTTAACAATATTACCTAAAATTTATATGTATTTTGTTAAAAAGCTTATAAATTTAGTTAACTTAATATAAACATTGATTTTTTTTCTTACAAACTATATCAGCTACTTTATGAAGGTATATTCAACGTACAAATAAAGTTTGAACATCTTAAATATGATTTTAACAAGAAAAACTATGACTATCAAAGTCACCCCGGAATTAAAACCAAGAATTTTTAACGTAACTATTTTTCTAAACACTATTGAAAAAACTTTTTTACAAAATAGTGCATGGACTTTGTGTGGCCTACCCCAGTATATGTTTTAAAAATAATAATCTTGAGAAAAAGCTTACCTGTTGGAAAATATTCTAAAAACAAATTGAAATCCTTTCAAAGTCACCCCGGTTTACGGTATCATGATTTTAGTTTTGATTTATTGATTTAAATATTACAAAGAAAAAAAATATGGTCACGTAACAACACTTTGTGTAAAAAAATTTATTTTAACTTCAGTTTCTGTTGAATTTCACATGTTTACACATTTTTAACGGTAAAACTACTCAAGAAGATATAATTATTTAATGTTACATACACGTAAACCAGCATAAATGTCAAAGGTTGGTATAAGCAAAAACTTTTTAAAACACTATTTTTAGGGTAATCAAATATACATTTTCAGCTATTATTAAAATAAATTTGCAGACATTTGGTTGCATATCATTGTTGAAATATAGCTATCTATAGTTAGCAGCTTAAAAAAACGGATGCCATGATATCTCAACAATGCTTTGACCAAATCGGCTCAAAATTTTGATGAAAACTTGTTAAACCGGTCCCGTGTGCATGTGTGCAAATATTTTTATGCTTTTATTTTGCATCATTAGTTTGTCCATATAATTTTCCATACAAATTTGGCAGCTGTTCATACAAAAATGTTATATGAAAATTCAAAAATCTGAATCTTTCGAAGAAATTTTCTGATCGATTTAGTGTCTTCGGCAAAGTTGATGGTTTGGATACGGACTACACTGGAAAAAAATGTTACACGGTAATATTGAATGTTTGGCCCTTTTGAAATGCTAGTCTTGATTTAAAAATCTTAAAAATTTTACAAATGTATCACATTTTAAAATTGTTAATCGGACCATTAATTGCTGATATATCGACATTAGAAAATGGTGGGTTATTTGGGTGAGACTTAGAAAATATCAATTTTCCTATTTTTAAGCCATTGCATGGCATTATCTCAGCATGCCATATAAATAAAATATAAAAAAATTTCTCAGATTTTCAAAAATATTTTTTTCAAAAGTGGGCAAACATGTGCACTAATTTAAAAAAAATGAAAAACTGCGACTATTTTCAAAAAAGTCACCTAAAATGGATTAAACTTGAAGACGGTGCACTTAATCAAAATTTCACTAAAGTACTATTTGATTGCAAATTTGATTTTACATCGAAAAATGAAGTTGAAAAGTTTTTGCGACCAATATGTAGATTTATTGCAAAAATCAGTATTGATTAAAAAATTCATAACTCGGTCAAAGATTTTTTGCACAACCAGGAAATTTCTGAAAAGTTGGCCTTTGATGTCCTCTAAAACATATAAAAAATGAAAAAAATAAAAATAGTGTTTGTTTAATTAATTTGATTAAGAGACGATTTAAGCTCAATGTTTTTCCATGACTAAAGCGAAGTGTCAAACTTTGTGAGCGTTATTCTCTTAACACCAAGTTGTTTTACGGGTGCCACGATATCTCGGGATGAGATGGACCAAATTGGTTGAAATCGGGTTAAGGCTCTCAAGAAATACTCCGTGTGCATGACGAAGCCCGATTTTGAAATTTTGCTTTAAAAATACAAAAATCAAAACTCACGATTTTTTTATATGAAAAACATTAAAAATATATATTTTTTTAAATAAACTTTTTGAAAATCGGCCTTCGTCATGCACACGAAACCAGTTTAACGAGTCTTCACCAAAATTTTGGGCCGATTTGATCAACGCAGTGTTGAGATACCGTGGCACCCGTTTTTTAAACTGCAAACTTCAAATAGCTATATCTATATCAAATTTATTTCATTGATAGATGAAAATGTATATTTTAATGCCCTGAAAATACAATTAAAAAAAAGTTTAAGCGTGTGCTCAAACCAACCTCTGAAATTTATGCAGATCTACATGTGTGTAATCCTTTAAGCCAATCAATTTTTCAAACTTTTAAAATTCAAATTTTCTGTTTTCTGTGTATTATATTTATTCATTTTATTTGTTTTAAGAAAGAGATCAAATGATTGGTTTCAGTTGCTAGTTGTAATAAAGTTCAGTGCATCTTCCTTTTAGTTTGATAAATCAGGAATCGCCGATAATTAAACTAGCAATTACAATACGAACACATTTTGAGCTTTTACTGATTTACATTGTCTTTTAAACTAAATTTAAATCATGAATCAGAAGGTTTCAATATTCAATTTGTTCTACTGTTCTACTGTTACTGTTTTATCTGCTCATAGGAGAAAACTATCCTATGAACCCGAAATATGCAGCCAGTTTTCTAGTTTGAACTCATATTTTCAATGAAAATCATGACTTTATAAGATTGATAGTGATCAACAGCTATGAAGTCAACTTCGTTTTTCTCAACAAAATGACAAACGTTTTTTAACTATCTCTAATAAATTTAATCAAAAAGGGTTGTTTACTTACAAATTTTGAATTTTGCGTTCACAGCCTGGAAATAAATATTAGAACCGGCTTCTTGGCATAATGGTTTCAGCTTCAGTCTCATAAGCAGAAAGTTTAGGAATTCTATCCCGGTCGGCCCTCTGAACATTGGACTTAGGAATTGAACATTGCGCTCTGATCTGAAGCCTGAAGTCTTAAGATAGACCGAGAATTCTTCTGGTGCTTACTTCTATGTTAAGGCTGGAACAATTTTCTTGATTCATTTTGTCTAATTCATTTTATGAAATTTTGTTCAATTCTACTTTTTGAGATGCATTGACCAGTTTTAAATAAGTACATTATGTTTACAAGTTATATAAATTCAATTCGTTGCACAATGTTTCCTATTCAAAGTCATTCCTGTTTAAAGTAACATTTCTCCAAAGTCAGAATCTTGTTCTGGCATATTTAATTATTTTTAATACTCCATTCGCACAGGCAAATTCGCAAATACGTTTGACACTACATATCCTGTTTTAAGGCATCTGTGGGAATGAGTGTAGTCGACAGTTTAAAGCTAGTTTGTTAACATCAAAAGGAAAAACGTTTAAGCATTCAGCCATCACAAAAATTCACGACTTCAAAAAACCTACTCTAACACTGCCCGGCAGTCCCGGCCAGTCCTCCATGACTAACCTCACTTAACGTCAAGTGTCACTACCCCCCTGCTTGGAGCTGGGCTGGGCTGAGGGGGCAGAACGTAATCTGAAACCTTCCTCGTGCCACTTCAGCCAGACCAGCCGAATTTTGTCACCTGACGATGAAAGATGAGCCAGGGTCACACACACACACCCTTAGTGGGGGCCACTGGGGGGAAATTAAGGATGATGAAGTAGGAAAGCAGAGGGGGTGTGCTATTTTCAAAAGGAGGACCGAGCGGGTGGGGTGAAAATTGTCACCCCCTCGTCATTTCTTATTCATCGGCTTTGGCTTTCCCTTTTTGCAGTGACACACACAAACGCACACAGCCACACAGCTACTCTGAATCACTGTGTGATTTCTGGCAGCTAATTAAATGAATTATCAAGGTTGAGGTGAAATGCGGTGAATAATTTAGCTCATGAGGATGTGTGTGTGTGTCAGTTTTTGTGTTGTAAGGTTTTCCCTCGAGCTTCATCAAGCTGAGCTGCAGCGGCATGTTGTGGGCTAAAATTAGACCAAATTTTCCAACCACCCGCCAACGCAGTGCCCAAAACAGAAGAAGTATGCTTTTTTCACCTTGACTCGTGATCTGCAAGTGATTTTCACGAGAAAAAAAAGAACCATGGAAAACTCAAGTGGATTGAACCCTTAATTTACCCTTTTCCGTCCCCCTCCCCATCATGCAAACAATAACGAACTCTCACTAACACACTCACACGTGTTCGTTCATTTCCAAACCAAGTTTTCCACTTGAGGCGTGAATTGGAAATTTGGTGCGCATCAGCAATGTTTTGAAAGGGCTTGTGTGAAGGTTGTTTTTTTCCTCCCAGATTCGTGCAACTAATGAAGGTTGGTTGCCTCAGGGGTTTGAAATCAAAATTGCCACAGGGCGAATTGTGTCGTGATTTGTCATTGGTATATCAATTCAGTAGTTGTTGTTGCTTATCTTAGGATTTTTAAACGCTCCCGGCTGGCAAACCTTCCAAATTGAGACATACCTTCTCTATTGTCCGGACAGTTAAAAAACAAAGATTGATTGATAAATAGTACAATATTGTTGGTCATTCGTATTGAACGTTTTTTAAATTAACCTTCTGCAAAGAAGAAATCAAACTTGAAACATTGATAGCAATTAAAAGCATTAAAGGTTTTTTTTTCCAATAAATTCAGCTTTCATTTAAAATCTGTTAAAAAATTTACTGCTATCGAAGGGTTTCCAGCAAGGCCTCAGACTGGCAAGTAATTTTAATAATTACTTTGATTTTAAGCTTGTAATAAGGTAATTCATTGATTACTTAGTAATTTAAGGTGATTAGAGTAATTTAAAGTAATTCATTGATAATTTAAGTAATTTTTGTGTAATTAAAGTAATTTTTTGAATTGTACTTCTTCAACGAAACTTTTAATTTTTATATATAATCTTTTATAACAGTATTTTTTTTATTTGAAATAAGAGTGTGACACAAAGATTAAAAAAAGACAAAGATTAAAAAAGACTGGTTCTTTATGTCTTATTCATCATAGTTCTCTCCTAAAACATTCCTAAAATTTATTTTCAACATGTTGTTAAGCGAAACCAACAACACAAGGTAACGCGATGATATTTTACCCAGTGAAAAATGTTTTATGAATCCAATATCTATTCATTTTATTAAATTGTAAAAATATGCTTTTTTTAAAGGATTACGAGCAATTCCAGCCCAAAACAGGAATTTTTTAGGTACTTTTTTCTCGACCCTCTCCGATTTCAATGAAACTTTGTAGACCCTCATATATGCCGTTTAATCAATAACCATTTCGTTGCTGTATCTCGAAGCCGTTGCATCGTATCAAAAAGTGGGCATAGACAAACTTGTAGGAAATTTGACGGGCTTTCCGAAAAAAATACACTGAAAGAAAAAAACACTCCACTTTTATAAAAAAAATGATTTTTAAGTTTAAAAGTTAAATTTGAAGGTGAGCCCATGATTTTTTTTCGCTCATTTTTTTTTGTGTAAATAGCCTAAGATGTTACAAAAAGATTCACGAAAAATGCAGGATGGTACATTGGAGCAACTCACCTAAAAAAACACAAAAATCATTTTATGAAACTGTTTTTTTTTAAAGTGTTCTAAACGTCAAAATTTCCAAAAAGCAAACACGAGAATCGATTCTCCAGACAATTTTACATTAAAGTCTCTATATTGACCATTGTCCTAAGTCCAATCCTTGTGAAGTTACAGTGGTTTCAAAAATAAAAATTTTGAAAAAATAGGTTTTTTGATGGTTTTTGGCAATTTCTATGTGACGGACTTGATTTTTCAGTCTCGAAAATATTTTTACCGAAAAGCTCGTCCAATTTCCCATAAGTTTGTCTTTGACCACATGTCAATTGGATGTATGGGCTTACAGATATAAGCTAATTACATTGCTCATATGTCAAAAATAACATTTTTTCAGTGTAATAAAGTAACCTGGATAATAAATAAGCTTATATCTGTAAGCCCATACATCCAATTGAAATGTGGTCAAAGGCAAACTTATGGGAAATTGGACGAGCTTTTCGGTAAATATATGTTCGAAACTGAAAAATCAAGTCCGTCATATAGAAATTGCCAATAATCATAAAAAACCTATTTTTTAAACATTTTTATTTTTAAAACTGATGTTACTTTTCAAAAAAACAGTTTCAGTAAATGATTTTTGTTTTTATTTAGGTGAGTTGCTCCATTCTTCATTTTTCGTGAGTCTTTTTGTAACATCTTAGGCTATTTTCACAAAAAAATTGAGCGATAAAAAATCGTGGGCTCACCTTCAAATTTAACTTTCAAACCTAAAAATCAAAAAATCTTATAAAAGTGGAGTGTCATTTTCTTTCAGTGTATTTTTTTCGGAAAGCCCGTCAAATTTCCTACAAGTTTGTCTTTGCCCACTTTTTGATACGATGCAACGGGTTCGAGATACAGCAATATTTAAATTACGAAATACAAAAATATTGAAAACACGTACGCCCTTCTCAAATGTCATTATCGAGTGTTACTGGCTCCATATACACAAAAATGGCTTATATATGCCTAGGATAACATGTCTACAAAGTTTCATTGAAATCGGAGAGGGTCGGGTACAACCGATTCCCTATTTGACATGGAATTGCTCTTACATAAGAGTAGATTATTATTTTTTGTTTTTCCTTCCATTAGGCAGTCAAAATTATTTGATGTTTTTGTGGATTAAATATTTAAAGGCAAAATTTATTTAATTCTCATTGATAAAGCAAAGTTTTCAAGTGATAGCCATTTAAAAATCTATTAAAAAAATAAGTATTTTTTGATATATTTTAATCATCTGGAGAAATTGACAGTCCTGCAATATCTCTTTTTTAAGAGCTCAGCTATTTTCCTGAAAAATTTCCAAATATATCTGAGACAAATGTTTCAATGTTAAAAATCAAACTCAGTGAAATTAGAATTTACTAATATTTAGATGCAGAAATTATATCCAATGTAAATGTCACATTTCAGATTATCCCTATTTTTGTTAACGGATTTTTTAATATGCTTGAGAAAATATTTTTCAAAGTTTATGTTTGGCTCGAAAATTCAGGGGGCCTTTTTTCAAACAACTCCAACTTGCAATAAACTGAACAAGTTTCAGCACTCTTTTGGTGGGCAATTTTGACGTTGATCGCCTATAGCTCGGGAATGATTTGCAATGTGAAACTTTTGTGAAATGTTCTGCTATTTTCAATAAAAATTATACGCAAAATTCACAATATCTAGATAGGTACAAAAATAAAAAATAAAAATAAAAAGCATAATATAAGACTTTGCAGAAACGAATACTGTCTGTTCTTTGTTTGATATTGCGTGTTTTTATTTTTTTATTAAGATTTATGTTTGAAAGAGCTATCGAACTAGCTATTTCTACATAGATTTGTTCAGAATCGTAGAAATAATTGATTAAATATATTCAATATTAAATCAAATATTTTTCATCATAGTGAGAGTAATTAAGAAATGTATGTAATTAATCATTTTGGACCAGTAATTTGAGTAATTAATTGGCAGACTGGCAAGTAATAAACGCTCTGGAAACTCTTGCTACTATCATTGAAAAATTTCGATTGCATTCCCTGCAACTCGTCCCACAACAGCTCCAAAATAACATGACCCTTTTTAGCACTATCAGCGTCATCATCGGGGGCTCACTCCGTAGACCTACTCCACACGGCGGCGCCAACTTCCGGACCAAAGTTCGCTACCACCAAACTGCCTGCCTGCCAGCCTACTACACTGGGCAAGATCAAGAGGAAGAGATAATGTCGCATGTCGGAACGTCAAAGGTTTTCCAATTTTCCCCCTAATAAATTATCCTCGCCTCATTGGGAGGGGTTGCCGCTCCCGGCTGTAGAATATTGTGGTTTGGAAAAGCCGCAACTCGAACTGGGGAACTGGGGAAATCGAGTGCAATGATTTTCCCGATTTTTTTTTTGTTGTTGCTTCTTTTACGTTGCCCCCACTTTTGCAGCGATTTTCCTATCGCGATGCACGGACTGCGATGATGACGATGGGCCATGAGAAAATTGAACCGATTTTACTTCGATTTTTCCCTCTGCATTGCTGGCTTGCAACGGCTGCAGAGCTGTTCTCTGGAAACAAGCTTAGTCGGAGGATCATAGAATTATGAAATTTTCAAAAGAAGTATGGCTATTATCCTTGAAGATGCACAATCTTATTTACTTTATTGCAATAATAGTAGACTTCATGTTAAATTTCAGAAAAAAAAATTAAATCGATTTTCGACTTGACAGATACTTTCCCAGCAGCATCCAACCGTGCGCTACCTTCGCCCTAGTTTTCAATCAAGATTCCGGTTCTGGCCTCGCCTAGCGTTCTCTTCCCGCCATTCGCCAATTCTGGAACAGTCCTCGGGCCCGGGTGCAGCAGCTATTTGTTTGTATGTGTGTTGTAATAAATCTTCGGGGCAAAATAATAAACCACGTCGTCGTCGTCGTCGTCGGGGAAATCCAACTCGAGAGCCGACATTTATTGAATGGAAAATATCGAAGAACCTGTCAAAAAACCTGCTCCTGGGTGGGGATTTCTGGTGCGAAGGGTGGCCAACGAGTATCAAAATAATTTCTTAAAAATCTGATTCCACCATGAGAGCAATAATAAATGGAAGTTGGGGAAAAGAATCGTGAAATGTAGGCCAGTGGCACTGATGATGGTTAGATTTTCCACTGGGGGGATTCGGCTTTCCTACTGGTCGATGTGTCTCATCCAGTTTTGAACAAACAAGAACCGTAACGAGCTTCTTGGTTCTGAAATGTAGCGAATCGAGATTGATTTTTGTTCCTTTCATGGCATTGGATGTTAGAACAGTGGGATATTACAACTATGTTAGGAAATTGTGAATTGTTACAATAGGATTTGCGCCTTACAAACACATAAACTAAAAAAAACACATTCGACTAGTTTTATGTGATTTTAAACAAATTTAGTTAAATGTTATTCAAACATAAAACTAAAATCAGAAACCAACAGTGCAAATCACCGTGCCTCGACTTGATCGCGTGTGCCCGTTGCAATTGCTTTTGCCCGCGTGATGCTGCTGCTTTTACTCTACTCTACTTCCTTCCGTTCATCAATTTCCCGACTGTCTGATGTCTGCCGGAACGTTCCAGCAGCAGAGTTCGGTGAAAAATTAAAAGAAACCAGGCCAATTCGGTGCACGCGAACGCTTTGCCTCCCTTGCTTTCGCTCACTCTCTGTTTTCTCATTCGGAGTAACGTCATGATTTGAAATCCGGACACTTAGTAACGTCATGATTCGAAATCCGGACACTTAGTAGCATATCATTTTTGCTATAGCTGGCAAAAAATCATGTAATAAGTTGGAAATGTAGAAACATCATCAGGATGTAGTATAAACAGTTAGTTTCAAGAAAATGTATGCAAAATAGGTCTTTTCTAACAATTTCTATCAGAATTTTAAAATTAAAATGACTTGTTGTGCTTCGAATCCCGGACACTCATAAAAGCTGATTCGAAATCCGGACACTTTTGCTTCGAATTCCGGACACTCGATTTTATTTATCAATCGCACAAATTTGGACTGAAATGTTAGTGGATGACATTCTTTAGGTCTCAAATAAGCTGTAAACATCAAAACAATCGATAGTTTATATAAAAAATTGCTAGAATTTAAGGAAATCGAAACCATAAATTTCTGCTTTGCCTTCCCGGTGCTTCGGACACCTATGAAATATTTCAAGTGAAATGTTTCGCATTTTTGGTAAACTTATAATTTTATTGTATTTAAATGTTTTGGCATTAACTACAGCGTTCAAACAAACTCTAAATGAAAGTTGATGTTGGAATTCATAAAATAAAACAGTTTTGACATTCATAATGCGAACTTCCATCCAAATAATTGATAAAACAAGATGAAGTGTCCGGGTTTCGAAGCGTCCGGGAATTCGAATCATGACGTTAGCATAGCATTTTCGTTTCAACTGACAAAAAATCATGTAATGAGTTGAAAATGAAGAAATATCATCAGGATGTAGTATTAACAGTCAGTTTTTAGGAGAATACATGCAAAATATGTCTTTTCTTACAATTTTTCATCAGAATTTGAAAATTAAAATGACTTGTTGTGCTTCGAATCCCGGACACTGTTAAAAGCTGATTCGAAATCCGGACACTTTTGCTTCGAATTCCGGACACTCATTTTTGCTAATGAATCGCACAAATTTGGACTGAAATGTTAGTGAATGGCATTCTTTAGGTCTAAAATAAGCTGTTAACATCAAAACAATCGATATTTTATATGAAAATTTGCTAGCATTTAAGGAAATCAAAACCATAAATTTCTGCTTTGCCTTCCCGGTGCTTTGGACGCCTATGAAATATTTCACATGAAATGTTTCACATTTTTGGTAATCTTATAATTTTATTTAATTTATTTAATTGTTTTGACATTAACTACAGCGTTCAAACAAACTTGAAATGAAAGTTGATGTTAGAATTCATCAAATAACACAGTTTTGACATTCATAATGCGAATTTATATCCAAATTATTGATAAAACAATATGAAGTGTCCGGGTTTCGAAGCGTCCGGGAATTCGAATCATGACGTTATTCCCAGTGCAGTGTCTTCTCGTGCTACTCCGCAGTAATTAATAGCATCAGTATTTTTTCAGAAATGAGAATGAGATTTTCTGAAATGATTTTCGATAACAGGTGAAAGAACTTTTAAATGAGCATTTCATTTTAAATTATTCATTTGAACTTATTAGGCCCATTCTTTGGGTTAGTACATCAGTCAAAATTGATATTTTTAGTTAATTTTTATTTAATAAGGCTGCAGAAAATAACTTTATTTATTGTTTGTCAACATTATTTTTCAAATTGCTATATCTTATTTTTGCGTCGGTTCACTAATGAGTTAGCAATGATTTTTATTGTTAAATGGATATATTTCATAGAAAAAACGTTAGCGTTTGTAAATTAAGTATACCTACATCCAATAAACAGCCATGAAATCCATTTTAACGACCCCCATTTCTTTTGTGGTCTCTATTGCAAGTTTCTGCTCGAAGCTATGAGTCCTTAGGCTTGAATGGGGAGAGCACTCAAACCTATTTTTACTCCAAGGGACCTTCCACTCCAGTGTTCGAACTGACGACCTTTGAATTGCGGGTCCAACTGCCACCAGCGATTCCACCGGAGCAGGCTTGGTTTGGTGTGTTGTTTATCTTTATAGCAGGGAGTCGACTCCCACACCTGGAATGACTTAACGGCCTAACAACATCCAAGGCCGGGACACTGCGGCAGGAGTTAATCCGCACCGAACTGCCGACCACCCTTTCCTGTTCCGAGCGGGTCTTGCAACTCCTCAGCCGCGCGGTGAACTCGTAGAACATCTTCCACAGCTCCCCGAGGAACATCTTCCACAACTCCTCCGTGCTGTAAAGCACCTCTTCTCCTTTCGCCTGTGGTTGGTCACCGGCACCAGGGCCAGGATTGTGGGTCTGTCTTCTTCAGCTTATCCGGAATCGGGACCGGAACCGGCAGTGGAGGGAAATCCGCCGCGGAGAACGACGGTACCACCGGACTCTGTTTGTCCTTCTTCCAAGCTGGTGGCTTCGGCTTGAACGCCTGCTGCCTCGACTGGATGAACAGCGCACGTTTGGGGCAACTACGGTCCAGACCCTCTTGAGATCCAAAGCAGTTAGCACACCTTTTGGGTTGAGTTACTTCGTCTTTACACTGTTCCGTTTTGTGGAATCACCCAAAGTTGTTGCATCTTCTTTTGAGATAACAATTCTTCCTGCACTGGGTCACGTTGGGTTGCTTGTTCCGGTAGGCCTCCCATCGGACGATGACTGGTCCCATTTTCTTCATTGCACTCAGCTTCTTGAGGTTCGTGTGCCCCTTGGGAAAGAAGACAATGTAAGGGGTTTCATCCACGGTGGACTTTTCCTTCCGCTTGATGGCCTTCACATCCAAAACATCAAGGTTAAGGACCTCCTTGAGTCGATCCTTGATAACCTCCACATTCAGTTCTGGGAGTCCTCGCAGAACGACCCAGTGGGATCGTTCGCTTCGTCGATCGTGCGTGTAGAATTGCACTTTGTACTGATGCAGCAGCTCTCGAACACGTCACTTTTATTCCGCCCGGGTCAGCTTGTACTCCGGTTTCACTTTGCACAGACCATTAAATACAGATATCTATTAAAGCCCAAGTTTGTTACCACCAGAGGTGGTTGCTTTTGTTAACCGGCAGATTTTCTGGGTTCTGGAACCGCCGGGGCGTCTCCTCCTCCTGCTGCACTGGCATTGTTGTTGTTTTTGTCGCCCGCTAGCGCGCAGAATTTGTTGCTGTTGAGCAGAGTCTTCTCAACTTTTTGTCCTTCGATGACGATTCCAGTGACCTCGCTGGACTTTTTCGCTTCCGATTCCCGCGGACGGGACGAAAATCTTCCTCCTCGGAGGATTCCTCTACCTCCATCTGTCAAAAACTTCCAAGCACGCGAGATGACAACACGAGCTAAATACGTCTTAACTTGTCGCTGGCTAGCGACTGAGTGTTGAAGATGTACCCCTTACCAGATGTGATATGACCAGAGTTGCCAGGTTGCCAGATAATACTGTGAATGCCAGATTTTTCAAGTGTCTGTCAGAATACAGATTCACCTTTCTCTGTACCAGGTATTGACAGATTTTGCCAGATTTTACACTTTATGCCCATTTTGAGCAACTTAAATGATCTTAAAATGAAAGAATTCAATTGAAAAATAAAAAAAACAGAATGTACATTTCTTAAATAAATGCAAATTGAACACTTTTGAGGCCATAAAATCGGTTAAACCATCTGAATTATACAAATTTTTGAATTAAATTATATCCTCCCTTCCTTTCACCACTCAGAATTGATAGATTTTTGTCTGCCAGATTTTCCCAGATTTTTTATTGATGCCTTGCCTGATTTTTCAAATTTTGACCTGGTAACCCTGGAAATGACCATGATTTTTTTACTGTGTTTATGAAGTATGTGGTTGAACCCTGGGTGCTGAAAAGACAGAAGGCGTAACGTGATTTCCGAATGATCCCCACTGCTCCTCACTAATACAACTGAACTACAGCTGTAAACATAAACAAAGTAGAAGGCTTTGTTCAAGCTCAAGCGTGACATATGTTTTGCTGTTGAAGTGACTCGTTTTGAAACATTTAGGATCTGATGATACATATTAATGTTTTCGCTGAAAAATTAGGTTCTTCGTGCTTTTTTTTGTAAACTAAACGATGGGCGGTTAAAAGAGTCCTTCTTTGTTTTTAACGTGGTGAAATATTGCGTCAGAAGTGGGGGAATTTCGTGAATCAGAAGGGCAACCGGATGGAAGTTACGAGATTATGTATTTTTGAAGCGCAGTGATAATACAGGAGTAACATTATTCAATGTTATTAAGCAGGTGCCATTCACAGTTACTGATAATTCGTCTTAAACAATTTCTAAACATAGGTTTTGAGTGAGACATAGCGCTTATGGAAATGTTAGCAACGAATTAAGACAATCTCGATTTCATCCCTTTTCTTAAGACTGACTCAAAAGTTCGACGCCCTCGACTTTTTTATGCCTGACAAAATAAATTATAGATCGATTACAATACTTGCCAATTCATGGCATCATTTTCCAAACAGTAAACTGGTTCCGCTTTGACAGTTCTAAATTGAGGCCGCTTTGCGGACAACTATTCTGCACCCAGGTTGAACCGGTAGTTCGAGATTTTTGAAAGGAGCAAGAGAGAGAGAGAGAGCATTATTTCATGTCCACTGAAAAAAAAAAACCAATTCTCGTAATCGTGAATTAAATTCACGAATGCGAGAACCACGAAGGAATATATTCACGTTTATGGTGCAAATGAACCATACTCATGAATAAATTCCTTCGTGGTTCTCACATTCGTGAACTTAATTCACGATTACGAGAGTTGATTTTTTCTGTGTCGTTACGAACATGGGAGAGAGGGAGTTGATGATTTTTTTGTGATAACTATACAATTTACGGCGATGCCGTATTCTTTTTTATGTACTATTTTTTTTTCATTAATATACTGTCCAACTTCCTGTGACAGAGACTGTGACGTCACGCTAGACTATTTTTTGAATACTGAAAATTCAGTCTTAATATATATTTAAAAAAAGTTTAATGTTTGATTAACTTTATTCATAAATGAAACACGATACAAGGTTTTAAGAAACACACTTTTGATGATTGATTTAATATGCTTAGCCCAGGTAATTTTTTAAATGGTCATTAAAACCATTTGCAATACATGTGATAAATTTCTAATTAGTGGATTACCATTAGGTGATTATCTAGACTACAATCTAAACAGGGTCAGCAGTTTTTAAACAACTTGAAGCATTTAAAATTGGAAATTTGCATGTTCTTTATTGTGCCACATGGATAAAAATCTGGTACGCAAATCCGGTAATTCAGATTCAATAAGTTTCCTATAAAACAAAGTTTTGATTTATTTTTTAAATTAATAGAATTTTGTAATTTGTATATTTAATATTGTTCAAATGCTCCCATTGAAGTCACTACCGTCAACTAGGGCAAGTTGGGTCTACCAGCAGACTACAGAAGGAGATTTTACAGCATGTGTTTTGTATTCGATTTTCTTATTTTGTTGTTCCTAATTTAATCAAAAGCAAATATCAAAAAATGTCCAAAAAATGACTTCAACAGTTGTCGTTATATTTGCCTCAGATGCCGGGTTCCGGAACATTTTCGATTAAATCAATCAGTAGAAGATAAATAGGCCAGGACACGTGGTGTAGAGGTAAGCGTGGTTATCTCTCACCCAATCGGCCTGGGTTCAATCCCAGACGGTCCCGGTGGCATTATTCGAGACGAGATTTGTCTGATCACGCCTTCCGTTGGACGGGGAAATAAATGTTGGCCCCGGTCTAACCTAGAGGTTAGGTCGATAGCTCAATCCAGGTGTATGAGTCGTCTCCCTGGGCCCTGCCTCGATGAAGTCGCTGGTTGGACTCACAATCCAAAGGTCGTCAGTTTGAATCCCGGGGTGGATGGAAATTCTGGACACAATTTTAAGTTCATATGACCTTTTTAAATATTAGGCTATTTTCTTCAAAATCCAAACTTTTTTTTCTCCAATAAGTCAACTAATACAGGTCTAATCATTTCGGCAAATTGGATAGATAATGGAATAAATCCTTTCCTGCCAAAGATAAAAGCTTTTCCCTTGTTAGATTGTGAAAGCCTAACCTGTATTTTGCTTGACATTTTGAACAATTTCTTTAGCTTTTTAAACATTTAAGCAACATTTTTGACACATTTAAGGAATTGTGCAAATATTTTTAAATTCAGTGTCATGTATGTAACCTTAACGTAAAAATATAACATTCAAAAGGTAACTCAATTTGATTGAAAATCATAAGTGAAATTTATTTATTTTAGATGAAATCCATACTGCCCATCATTGAATAAACGGCCTTTATCCACATTTGGCAAAATCGAGATTTGCTCCAGGTGGTAGAAGATGATCCAAAGCATCTTCCAAAAAAATAAATTTTTCACAAAATATTGTTTGGCTGTTGATGCAAAAAACCAAACGGCTTATATCCCATTCTTCTCTGTCGAAGATTTGATTTGGCATAATAGCCGAATATTCAATTAGAGCAGTATAGTTTCAAAAACTACTCGCGTAAACGTAAAAAGAGTTCATGCCATTGAAAATCAAGAATTGTTCAAGTTTTATTTACGTTTTTCAATATTGCACCATGAACATTGAGCAGTTTCTTCCTGGATACCGATGACATGAACTCTTTTCACGTTTGTGCAAACTTATCTTTTTGCGTGAAGGTATTGCACAATTAATTTAAGTTCTTATAAAAAAATTAAAAAAAACTTATTCAATTTTTTTTAAGGTGAATTGGAGCAGTAATTTTACTAACTGCATTGAAAATTAATAAAATTAAATGTTTGATAAATGGAAACATGTTCAAACTTTAAAATTTTGTCTGCATGGTTAGAGGCAGGGGGTGCGAGGCTTCAAGTTACACGAGCCAGCAATAAGTGTAGTTGATAGTGATTGTCTCTGCTGGAAACAGACTGCAAAATGGTAAACGATCTCGTCAAACGACGTCATCATCACGAACGCCCACACACACACACACACACACTCACCCAGCGATTCCGTCGTCCATTCAGACACTTAATTCAGCACAAAGACCTGCGCCTGAACTGGTGGAGTGGAAACGGGGAGGGGGGTTGATGGGGGAGGGAATGGCAAACAAGTCAATTACGTCATTATGTACTTTGAACCGACCGAACCTACATTTTCCAGGTCACAAACGCGGGCCTGATGACACGCCGGTGGTGGAGCTGGAAATACACTGGGGCAAAGTTTTGCGGGGGTGGAATAGCTTTTTTCGCGGGATCTTGCGGGGTGAGATTCTTACCGTGTACTGGAAACGAGCTTTCACTTGCGGAGAAAGGAATTAATCGGTACCGTTGGTGACGTGGCACAGAGGACTGTCATTTCTTGGGAAGGCAACATTTGGGAGGATGGAATTTTGAAATCGTTGCTAGCAATGTTGCCGGGAAGGTCACTTGGACTTTTGAAAAGAAGCATTCTTTCATGGTCGAAAATTGCAGTTGGTCCTGATAACAGTGACAAACCAGTCTCAGCTGTTGTTTCCTTATTCTATAGACTTAACTTAGACAAAACTTTAGTTTTTTTATGGTATGAATTACCAGATTCTTACGAGTCATACCTGACTACAGGATCTGGTATTGTTTTAGAAGAAATTTTGGTACCACTATGTTACATTCCCCTCCTCGGGTGAGCAGATCAAAAAGGGACCCTGCTCTCCCTGGTCATCGCTGATCTCGCTGGGTCCTAATGACGATAGCTTGAATTTACCCCGAGACAAGGTTCTAAAATCAATTTGATAAAATGTTATCTTCCCGGACACCATGTCACTGTCATCGTCGTTGTCGCCACCATCGGGGTTCATGCTGGTTTGTCTGGCTGTGGGAGGTGGACGGGATGCTGGTAGTACAACGCGGTCACTGCGGTACGTGGTATGTGGTTAGCGCTTTATTACTTTTTCCACCTCCTCCACCCCCAAACTCGCATCACAGGACCGGGCGGGGGTTTTCCTTGTATTGTGTCCGCAGAACAATGAAACACCACCCCCGGACACGGGACGACCAGAGCCAGTGTCACTCAACATAAATTTCTTCACAGTAAAAATGAAGGTCAATTAGAGTGTGAACTGGCGAGGGAAGGGTCTGCGGTGAAGGAGAGGAGTTTTCCTCTTTGTCTCTACAAACCCCCATCGCTGGTGGCTGAGTAAACTCTTTCTCGGGATTTTCAATCGTCGTCGTCGTCATCGCGGGTCCTACCACACTGACCCGCACCCGAGACGTCAGGCCACCACCAGAGAGTCTTTTATCTTTACCAGATTCAATATTCCAAGGACTTGGGAAGAGCAAAACGGAATAGCTTTACCAAATTGACTTCAAATTTGTTTTGTAAAAAATAACATATTTACAATGGATGTTTCACTTAAAAACATTTGTATAATTTTTCACCTTAAACATTAAAAAATATTATTTTAACAGAATGGAGTCTTCCTAAAGAATCCCCACCGAAGGAGGTCGCTGCAGCGATCGAAGAGTTCGAACAAAAGCTGCTGTAGAGAGAGCGAGCTGGAGAGTGCAGTGCGCGCGGTTCACAAGATTTACACAAGTCTTGAGCTTGAAGCAACGTGCCCCAGCGCTATCGAGTTCATCGGGCTGGCATGGTCGATAGGGCGATCCACTTGTCTCAAGGAAATCAATAAGAGATTCCTGTGTTTTCTGCCACTGTGTGGCGTGGGTGGAGCATGGCAAAGGGTGGGTGCTCTCAAGTGATGGGTTGCTTTATGAATCGATTGTCTGCTTGGCACGTTTTCGGTTTTTTTTTTTTTTCACTTAGAAACCATTTATAATAAGACCTCCATTCCAATCCCCGAAAATTCAACGTATTAGAATAATATTCTCACCATATTTTCACTAACATCTGCTATTTGTTTCTCTTTCCAGGGTCAATGTTCAGCCGGTACACTGCCCGTGGCCTGGATAGACGAAGGTCCTGGCCCACCGCGGTGTCCACCGCCATGCAAGGCTAGCAAGTCTAATAGTAAAAATAGTAGTCCTAAGGCAAACAATATTGATAATACTAAATATAACATGGAGAACCGGTTAAATGATAAACAACAGTGCCTTGACTATTTGGGCGATAATGAAGAGTTAAGTCCAGCACAAATTTGTAAAAATTCGTCACAAAGAAGTATTGAGACCAAGTTGAGAGCGTTACGTTTAAGACATTGTTGTGAACGTACTGTTGGCAGCGCGCTGCACAACGCGGCCCTCGAGGCCGTGCTGGGCGGCGGTTCAGACTGTGAGCGGATGCTCGGTGACCTGCTGGAGACGGACAGTCTCGCCGCCCGGATCACCTGCGAGTTCACCGAGGTGCTGGTGCGGTACGACTGCGGACAGCCGTACTCGATCATCCACCACTGCGAGGACTGCAGGGTAAGTGCGAGAAAGCAAAGAAGAAAGCATTTTTTTCTTTTTTCCAGAGAAATCTTTCAGAGTCGGAAATCTATACGTTTTTTACATGATATGTAAACAACAACGTACACACGGATCTCAAATTAAGCAAAGTTTTGATTACTTCTACTCTTTTATTTTGTTGTCTATAATATGTTTTCTCATGCAATTATCCATACTATTTATATGTTATGTATATGTAAATATAAAACAACCTTCATCCTGAAAAAAACAGTTGGGTCGATTGCATGTCTGCAGCAATATTGTAAAAAATGGCTAGAACTTTTCAGAGTAAAGTTGTCAAAAAGCCAAATTTTAGAAAGTTTGAGACGATTTTTCTACCTATAACTAGTTTTCTTGAATTATATGAGCTGATAATTTGTTCAGCATTAAATTTTTACTTCTCTTTTGTAAGACAAGCCAGTAATTAGCTAAACATTTAATCTAGAGTAAATTAAAAAAAATCTTATGGGTTTTCTTTTTTTTTTTATTCATAATTTGTTTTTATTAGGTCCTATTATTTGCTGCGACCAGGTTGGGACCGAGGATCAGTTTAAAATTTAATATTTAATAATAACAAAAAAAAACTCCGAATAATCGGTACTTCGAGATCATGTAACTCACTCAAATTCAATAGATTTTTAACTAACCTAAATATGCTTAATATTATTCTAAACGCAGGGGTATGTATTTTAAGTTGAATTCAGTTGATTGCACTTATATTTTCATTGAAAATTTGAAGTTTTTTGAATAAAAAATTGTTATTCCCTGTTTTTTTGGGTCGATTTTAGAAGGGGGAATCATTGTTTGTATACAACTTATTTTATTTCAAATGAAATCAAATCAAATGTTTGATTCAACAATTTAAAAAATTCGATTGATAAATAGTATAATATAAAGTGCAGAGAATACAAACATTAAACATGTACATTTACCGTGAAATTTGGTACTTCAGAATTATGGTCCCCGTGTTATAATGGACTTTCTCGTTGTCGATATATTAGGGTCCAATGAGAGCGGGAGGTAACAAATTTTAGAACGAAAAATCAAAGCATGCTTCTTGAAGGGACTGAAAAATTTATTGACAGCTGGAGTAGTTTTGATATCGAAAAGATCGAAAGCCTGAGAGTGAACTGTATTAGGTTTTAAACTTTGAAAAATAATTGCAACGCCCTTAAGTATTTACACAAAAAAAAAACTATAATTTAGCTAAAATACAGTACACAATTTCGCTTCGTTTGATACCCATATACAAATTTTAGAAAAATAAGTGTTTTGTGACATAAAAAATAAACTGAAATATTTCAATAATTTGAAAATCCATTCAAAATTTCACTTCGTTTGATACCTATTTTGCAAATTATAAGAAATTTGACTATTTTCATAATACACGATATTTTGTGAAATTTTGAGCATTGTACAAATAAGGCATATAAGTTTACAAAGGTCAACTGAGACACTTGGACTCGACCTTCATCGATTTGGGCCAGAGGGAACGTTCATCTATCGATAGTTACAAGAAATCTCAAGTTTGGTGCTGATTGAAGCATCCCTTTATTTTTGGCACCGCCCTCTTTTTTGACGATTTTCTAAAAACCTTTTTTTCTTTTAATCATAACTTTGCAACTATTTCAGCAAGAGACTTTCTACAGGTTGCGTTTTATAGAAAATTGTCCAAGGAATTCGACTAAAATAGAATTTTAACCCTTAAATGCCCACTAATATTATGTTTTAATGTTTTAAGTATAAAAAATAGGTTTTGACAAATTCCTTATATTTTTATTGTATCACCATCGTGTTCCCCGGACAATTTTACACAATAATTAATGTAGACCTCAAACTAAAATGAACTACTGGCGAGATACAGTGATTTACTGAAAAAAGTTTGATTTTGCGTTGCACTCCGTCCTATGAATTTAAATCCAAAATAAGTTTCTCACATATAAAAACAAACTATGCGGGATTCATCCCTTTTTGTTGAAAAGTACACCATGTTCTTCCGAGTGCTGCGTAAAATCACACTTTTTTCAGTAAAATCGCTGTATCTTGCCAATGGTTCATTTTAGCTTAAGGTCTACATTGATTATTATAATATTAGTGAGCATTTAAGAGTTCAAATTTTATTTTTATTGAATTCCTTGGACATTTTCTATAAAATGCAACCTGTAGAAAGTCTTTTGCTTCACTAGATGCAAAAATATGATTAAAAGAAAAAAAAAAAGAAAAATGTCAAAAAAGAGGGCGGTGCCAAAAATAGAAAGATGGTCAAATCAGCACCAAACTGGAGATTTCTATTAACAATCAATAGATGAACGTTCCCTCCAAGTTTGATCAAAATCGGTGAAGGTCGAGTCCAAAAGTGTACTCAGTTGTCCTGGCATTACCCATTTGTAATTCTCCGCCAACTCACACAGCAGTTGCTCTGACTACTCATCGATTTGCGTGAAACTTTGTCCTAAGGAGTAACATTTGTCCCTGATCACGAATCCAAGGTCCGTTTATTGATATCTTGTGACGGAGGGACGGTACGACACCTTTTCATTTTTTAACATGCTAAAAAGGAGATGTTTTTCAATAATTTGCAGCCTGAAACGGTGATGAGATAGAAATTTTGTGTCAAAGAGACTTTTATGTAAAATTGGAGGCTCGTTTTGATGACGTACTCAGAATTCCGAAAAAAAATTCATTGAAAAAACGTTACTTAATCCACCTTTAGGTGGTTGGTGCCTTCTCGCAATCATAAAGTGAATACACTACACAGCCTCAAAAAAGTGTATAAATAACACTTATTTCTATCAAAATATTTGAGATCCGGCCTCAAAAAAGTATATTAAAACACTAAAGTACTTATAACTTTTGATAGGGTTGTCAAATCTCCAATCTTTTGGGCTCGTTGGATAGGTCTTTTGAATATCTTACTAACAATATATAGCATGACAGGTTTTCTTACAAAAACCACCCGTTTTACAATCTTCCGAAGTTTAGCTGAAATCTTTATTTTAGCATAACTTTTGAAGTACTTTTCTAAACTTCATGATATTAACTAGGGTCTTGTGGGACCCCAAGACGGATCGAATGAGACCAAAACGGTACAAAACGGTTTAGCCAGTCCGGAGATTATCGTGTGCATATTCTTCGGTGCACGGACTCATACACGCACATACATTTGTTCAGAATTTGATTCTGAGTCGATAGGTATACGTGAAGGTGGGTCTACAAGGTCGAATTAAGAAGTTCATTTTTCGAGTGATTTTATAGCCTTTCCTCATTGAGGTGAGGAAGGCAAAACACTTAAAAAGTTTTATATACTCTGCCATTTTACGTTACTCAACTGTTAAAAAATTTCGGAACATCTCATTATAAGGAAATTTACCCGAATTTACGAAAAAAAAGTCCCTTTGACACCAAAATACAATCTCACCACTCTTTCAGGCAGAAAATTATTGAAAAACACCTCTTTTTCGCATGTTCAATAATGAAAGAGGTCGTACCGCCCCTCCGTCACAAGGTATCAAAAAAATGGACCTCGGATTAGTGATCAGGGACAAAAGTTACTCCTTAGAACAAAGTTTCTCGCAAATCGAAGAGGGGTCGGGGCAACTTTTCCCGATTTTGACCCATATAAAACTTAGCTTAGCTTAGTATTTTGTGAAAATTTGAGTACAATGCATACAAAATTTCGCTTAAATGAGTTTTTTCAAAAAACACGGTATTTTGTAAAAAAATAAGTATTTAAAAAACACTTATAAAGGGTAAAGGCATATAAAATATCCTATATGATACCCATATTGCAAATTATGAAAATGAGTTATGCATATCGATTTATTTTATGTGAGTAGTTTTCCAACACAACTCTAGTAAAGTGAAAATTCATACAACATTCGTTCTTTTTAAAAATATTTGGCTTTTTGTGATGAAATTGAGTATATAATACTTTGAAACTTTAAGTAAGGCCGTTACAAATATTTTTCAAAGTTCAAAGGGGTTTGGCAAAAAAAATATAAAAATTGAAATTACAAGCCTAGGTTTCAACATTTGGATAAAAAAAAAGTGTTTTAAAATGCATTTTACAGGCGTACAGTTGCTTTCCAATCATTAGTTTTGAAAATATCGAAGTATTGACGGATTTTTTTCCCCCACAATTTTTTTTGTGTGCTGTTACATTGGTATTTCATGAAAATTTAAAATGTTTTCAAAGGAGTTCAAATATGCTAAATATGAACATAAACGCGGAAAATGCATTTTAAGTGGTTTTCAGCTGGTTAAACTTAAATTTTCATAAAAATTTTGAAGTTTTGAAAAAATTTTTGCCCCACCCCCCTAATTTTTCAGGCCAACTTTGAAGGGCGGGGGGCGACAAAAACTTTGAAAAATATTTGCAACGGCCTAACATTATTCTAATAAACTAAATGGAGATATTAAAAATTTAGCATGGCATGGCTGGATTAGGTCCAATTTAGAAAGATTTTAAAATGAGTTATCGTCGATAAAATTATCGCTGTTGAAATTATCGATAACGGTAGAAGATCGATACCGTCACGACACTGTAAAATAAATAAAAGTATCAAATTCCTAAATTCTAGGAATTTTGGCTCCTTTCCTTATTAAGTAATCAAAAATACCCGATTACTAAATAAGGAAAAGAGGCAAAATTCCTAGAATAAAGAAATTTGGTACTATGGTACTATGGAGAATGATTTTTGTTTGTTAAAAAATTAGCTTCAGGTGAAGTTTACATTTGCGCAACAACCACTACAGCAATGTTTTGTTAAATAGTAGTTTATGCAACAAGTTGCAAAAAGAAGATTTTTTCAGCACGAGTCGTACATTTATCCAACGAGGTTCACCGAGTTGGATAAATACGAAGAGTGCTCAAAAAATCAAGTTTTAAAACGAGTTCCATCAACATTATTGCGATAAAACATCGCTGTTGAAATTATCAAATTTGAAACGGTAAAGATCTGTTATTTTCAAAACGATGCTATTCAATTTGTTAATTTATGGTACAGCAAAGTAGGCTATTTCGTCGTTCAAGAATGACAGGAAAAGTAAGTAGTTTCACGACGGAATTGCAAAAAAATAGATTAAACCATCGTACATAACTGTACAGTAGGGTGACAAGTAAAATTGATTTTTTTTTTTTTGAAATCTTGATTGATACCCCTCATAATTGGCACTTTTGCTTATTTTTGCCCAAAGATGACGATTTTTGTTATTGTCAACCTATGTCAGATAGAACATTTATATAGTTCAATAGATCGTGTTAATTTATTTTCTCAACTTAAAGATTTATTTTCAACATTCTTTAATTTTCTAGCAGCTTAGTGGGCTGCTCCGCTACTCTCTTTCCTTCACATTTCCTGTCCAAACGTCGTCTTACCGTCACCTTTTCCCCGTTTGATGGACACGTGATATGGTCAGGAAGCAAGGATGGAGAAAGCAGTGGTGTGTGTGTATGTGTTTTCTCGAGGTCGGCGATGGCACAAGCGCATACAAAATCAATAAGTCGTGTGCTTTCGTGTGCTACCACTTTACCACTATTTAGTCCAAGCCACTTCTTCCAACAACGGCTTGTCTTACTGATTCTTGTGTCTTGGGGAATACTCAGTACAGTTGCTGTCGAATTGTGGCAGGCAGTTTGGCAAAACTTTTTGTAATAGTTAACTATATTTTGACAAAGAACTTTGTCCTAAGGTTTCTATACGTGGTGTCAATCCAAAATTTTCATTTACGTAATCGTTAGTGACGAATTCTCTAAATATTTCCTCGTTTTGTTCATGCTGGTTATGAGCGAACGTTTCCCAATCAGTCAATCGAGAGACGTGAGATTGTGTATCTAAATCACCCCCATCACACCTCATAATTTCGATCGTCGACGAGCCAACAAAACTCGGCTCGGTCGGTCCCGAAAATTCATTCTATTGCTGGACGTCGACGAGAACACATCAGAAGCAAATGGCCTGGTGGCCCAGTAGCAGACGGCCCGCGGATGTTCCGATGGGGGGACATTTGCTGGACCGTAAGAATTGGGGCAATATGGGTATCAAACTTTATGGTTTTTGATACTGGACATGAAATTTGACATTTCGTTAATAGTGGCCACAACCTGGAGTGGCCGAAGGCCCCGCGGATGTTCCGATGGGGGGATATTTGCCAGACCGTAAGAATTGGGGCAATATGGGTATCAAACTTTATGGTTTTTGATACTGGACATGAAATTTGACATTTCGTTAATAGTGGCCACAACCTGGAGTGGCCGAAGGCCCCGCGGATGTTCCGATGGAGGGATATTTGCCGGACCGTAAGAATTGGGGCAATATGGGTATCAAACTTTATGGTTTTTGATACTGGACATGAAATTTGACATTTCGGCAATAGTGGCCACAACCTGGAGTGGCCGAAGGCCCCGCGGATGTTCCGATGGGGGGATATTTGCCAGACCGTAAGAATTGGGGCAATATGGGTATCAAACTTTATGGTTTTTGATACTGGACATGAAATTTGACATTTCGTTAATAGTGGCCACAACCTGGAGTGGCCGAAGGCCCCGCGGATGTTCCGATGGAGGGATATTTGCCGGACCGTAAGAATTGGGGCAATATGGGTATCAAACTTTATGGTTTTTGATACTGGACATGAAATTTGACATTTCGGCAATAGTGGCCACAACCTGGAGTGGCCGAAGGCCCCGCGGATGTTCCGATGGGGGGATATTTGCCAGACCGTAAGAATTGGGGCAATATGGGTATCAAACTTTATGGTTTTTGATACTGGACATGAAATTTGACATTTCGTTAATAGTGGCCACAACCTGGAGTGGCCGAAGGCCCCGCGGATATTTGCCAGACCGTAAGAATTGGGGCAATATGGGTATCAAACTTTATGGTTTTTGATACTGGACATGAAATTTGACATTTCGTTAATAGTGGCCACAACCTGGAGTGGCCGGAGGCCCCGCGGATGTTCCGATGGGGGGACATTTGCCGGACCGTAAGAGTTGGGGCAATATGGGTATCAAACTTTATAGTTTTTGATACTGGACATGAAATTTGACATTTCGTTAATAGTGGCCACAATCTGGAGTGGCCGAAGGCCCCGCGGATGTTCCGATGGGGGGATATTTGCCAGACCGTAAGAATTGGGGCAATATGGGTATCAAACTTTATGGTTTTTGATACTGGACATGAAATTTGACATTTCGGCAGTAGTGGTCACAATCCGGAGTGGCCGGAGGCCCCGCGGATGTTCCGATGGGGGATATTTGCCAGACCGTAAGAATTGGGCAATATGGGTATCAAACTTTATGGTTATTGATACTGGACATGAAATTTGACATTTCGGCAATAGTGGCCACAATCTGAGTATGGAGGCCCCGCGGATGTTCCGATGGGGGACATTTGCCGGACCGTAAGAGTTGAAGAATATGGGTATCAAACTTTATGGTTTTGATACTGACATAAAATTTGACATTTCGGCAGTAGTGGTCACAATCCGAGTGGCTGGAGGCCCCGCGGATGTTCCGATGGGGGACATTTGCCGGACCGTAAGAGTTGGGGCAATATGGGTATCAAACTTTATGGTTTTTGATACTGGACATGAAATTTGACATTTCGTTAATAGTGGCCACAACCTGGAGTGGCCGGAGGCCCCGCGGATGTTCCGATGGGGGGACATTTGCCGGACCGTAAGAGTTGGGGCAATATGGGTATCAAACTTTATAGTTTTTGATACTGGACATGAAATTTGACATTTCGTTAATAGTGGCCACAATCTGGAGTGGCCGAAGGCCCCGCGGATGTTCCGATGGGGGGACATTAGTGGTCACAATCCGGAGTGGCCGGAGGCCCCGCGGATGTTCCGATGGGGGGACATTTGCCGGACCGTAAGAGTTGGGGCAATATGGGTATCAAACTTTATGGTTTTTGATACTGGACATGAAATTTGACATTTCGTTAATAGTGGCCACAACCTGGTGGCCGGAGGCCCCGCGGATGTTCCGATGGGGGACATTTGCCGACCGTAAGAGTTAGCAATATGGGTATCAAACTTTATAGTTTTTGATACTGGACATGAAATTTGACATTTCGTTAATAGTGGCCACAATCTGGAGTGGCCGAAGGCCCCGCGGATGTTCCGATGGGGGGACATTTGCCGGACCGTAAGAGTTGGGGCAATATGGGTATCAAACTTTATAGTTTTTGATACTGGACATGAAATTTGACATTTCGGCAATAGTGGCCACAACCTGGAGAGGCCGAAGGCCCCGCGGATGTTCCGATGGGGGGATATTTGCCAGACCGTAAGAATTGGGGCAATATGGGTATCAAACTTTAAGGTTTTTGATACTGGACATGAAATTTGACATTTCGGCAGTAGTGGTCACAATCCGGAGTGGCCGAAGGCCCCGCGGATGTTCCGATGGGGGGATATTTGCCAGACCGTAAGAATTGGGGCAATATGGGTATCAAACTTTATGGTTATTGATACTGGACATGAAATTTGACATTTCGGCAATAGTGGCCACAATCTGGAGTGGCCGGAGGCCCCGCGGATGTTCCGATGGGGGGACATTTGCCGGACCGTAAGAGTTGAAGCAATATGGGTATCAAACTTTATGGTTTTTGATACTGGACATAAAATTTGACATTTCGGCAGTAGTGGTCACAATCCGGAGTGGCCGGAGGCCCCGCGGATGTTCCGATGGGGGGACATTTGCCGGACCGTAAGAGTTGGGGCAATATGGGTATCAAACTTTATGGTTTTTGATACTGGACATGAAATTTGACATTTCGTTAATAGTGGCCACAACCCGGAGTGGCCGGAGGCCCCGCGGATGTTCCGATGGGGGGACATTTGCCGGACCGTAAGAGTTGGGGCAATATGGGTATCAAACTTTATAGTTTTTGATACTGGACATGAAATTTGACATTTCGTTAATAGTGGCCACAATCTGGAGTGGCCGAAGGCCCCGCGGATGTTCCGATGGGGGGACATTAGTGGTCACAATCCGGAGTGGCCGGAGGCCCCGCGGATGTTCCGATGGGGGGACATTTGCCGAAAAGGGCAATATGGGTATCAAACTTTATGGTTTTTGATACTGGACATGAAATTTGACATTTCGTTAATAGTGGCCACAACCTGGAGTGGCCGGAGGCCCCGCGGATGTTCCGATGGGGGGACATTTGCCGGACCGTAAGAGTTGGGGCAATATGGGTATCAAACTTTATAGTTTTTGATACTGGACATGAAATTTGACATTTCGTTAATAGTGGCCACAATCTGGAGTGGCCGAAGGCCCCGCGGATGTTCCGATGGGGGGACATTTGCCGGACCGTAAGAGTTGGGGCAATATGGGTATCAAACTTTATAGTTTTTGATACTGGACATGAAATTTGACATTTCGGCAATAGTGGCCACAACCTGGAGAGGCCGAAGGCCCCGCGGATGTTCCGATGGGGGATATTTGCCAGACCGTAAGAATTGGGCAATATGGGTATCAAACTTAAGGTTTTTGATACTGACATGAAATTTGACATTTCGGCAGTAGTGGCACAATCCGGAGGCTGAAGCCCCGCGGATGTTCCGATGGGGGATATTTGCCAGACCGTAAGAATTGGGGCATATGGGTATCAAACTTATGGTTATTGATACTGACATGAAATTTGACATTTGGCAATAGTGGCCACAATCTGAGTACGGAGGCCCCGCGGATGTTCCGATGGGGGACATTTGCCGGACCGTAAGAGTTGGGCAATATGGGTATCAAACTTTATGGTTTTTGATACTGGACATGAAATGACATTTCGTTAATAGTGGCCACAATCCGGAGTGGCCGGAGGCCCCGCGGATGTTCCGATGGGGGACATTTGCCGACCGTAAGAGTTGGGCAATATGGGTATCAAACTTTATAGTTTTTGATACTGACATGAAATTTGACATTTCGTTAATAGTGGCCACAATCTGGAGTGGCCGAAGGCCCCGCGGATGTTCCGATGGGGGGATATTTGCCAGACCGTAAGAATTGGGGCAATATGGGTATCAAACTTTATGGTTATTGATACTGGACATGAAATTTGACATTTCGGCAATAGTGGCCACAATCTGGAGTGGCCGGAGGCCCCGCGGATGTTCCGATGGGGGGACATTTGCCGGACCGTAAGAGTTGAAGCAATAGGTATCAAACTTTATGGTTTTTGATACTGGACATAAAATTTGACATTTCGGCAGTAGTGGTCATAATCCGGAGTGCCGGAGGCCCCGCGGATGTTCCGATGGGGACATTTGCCGGACCGTAAGAGCGGGCAATATGGGTATCAAACTTTATGGTTTTGATACTGGACATGAAATTTGACATTTCGTTAATAGTGGCCACAATCCGGAGTGGCCGGAGGCCCCGCGGATGTTCCGATGGGGGGACATTTGCCGGACCGTAAGAATTGGGGCAATATGGGTATCAAACTTTATGGTTTTTGATACTGGACATAAAAAGTTGCATTTGGCCATTATCTGAAGTTAAGCAGTTAAAATAAATTGCTTAGGCAGGAAGTAATAAATAGATTACTGCGATGCACTATTTTTTGTGCCGCTGCGAAATTTCCTTTACTGCCGCCGATTGTTTGCAACAGCCTTGCAAAAACATTCCCGCATCTTGGTAACTTTCGAGTGGTGAAGGAAAGTCAATTGATTTCACCTCGATTTCTATTTCAGCTCCACTTGCAATTTCCGTCCCGTTAGTTCGATAGGACGTTAATTATAAGGGAATCATGGGGAAATTTAGAGCGGACATTATAATCGAAAATTTCAACAATCAACTTGCAAAGTTCTTTGTCATACTGGTCATGTGTAACATAACCACCTGCACCTTTTTTTATTTTATTTTTTATTGAATTGATTGAAAAAATGTTAATTTTAAATATGAACTTATAGTGTCATTTACTGTAATCTGTAGTGTAAGGCCTCTCAATAAAGATTCACTCCAGCTCTTTGTTCTTAAACTGAGCTATACACACGTATACAAACCCCACAGACACTCACACGCAAAGCACTTCACACACCGTGCCGTGACGAGTCGTGAATGTTTTAAGACCACGTGCACGCAACGAAGACGACGACGAGGTTCTTTGGCAATTTTGCACTCAACTGACGTGTGTTTGCTTTTTGGTTGCGTGAATGTGTGTACCAACGATTACTGTGCATGTGTTTGTGTGTGTTTGTGAGTTTTCCCAAAGATAAAGGGTGTACGATCGGTAGCGTGCATTGAGTTGTAGCTTTCAGATAAGGATAAGTGAGTTATTTATGTTCTTGGCGCAAATGGTTCGTGGTTAGAACAATGTTTCTGTGATTGTAATCAGAAAGCAGATCTTTTGACGTGTTCATCATATTTCAAAAGATTTGTTTAGTGCCGAACATTTGAGTAGGACAATATTTTTCGATATCGTTTTGAGATTTATGATTTTTTTTTTTTTTTTTTGGAAAAAGTGAAGACTTTTGGCCTAAAAAAATACAAACGAACTGCCCCACAGGAGGACAAAAGATGGTTTGTTAACAAACACGCATACACACACCAATTCATGCATGCAAACATCATCTCCAAGAGCGAAGAGAGAAAGTGGGTGGTGGTGGGGTGGGGGAGTGGTGGGACGAGGTTAATTTGACCCCGCCATCATCAGGAAGGAAGTGTTTTGTGACATCGCCGTCACGAATGAATTTTTATGGGCCTTGTTATGTTCTGAGCTTTTTTTCTTCGACTTTCTTTTGACTTGTGGAGTTTTGCTCGCCGCGGTGGTCATTGACGCAGCAGTGTGATGCAGCAAAGCTTTTGCTGCCGAGCTTTGAGTAAAGAATTTTGCCTCAACTGACGTGTTCAAAAGCCAAATACCTAATTAGATTGGTGGCAGTGCGTGGCCGAATGGTTACGCTGTCCGCTTTGTAAGCGGATGATTCTGGGTTCGATTCCCATCTGCTGCAACCTTCCATCGGATGAGGAAGTAAAACGTCGGTCCCGGCCTTGGTTGTTAGGCCGTTAAGTCATTCCAGGTGTAGGAGTCGTCTCCATGCCATAAGTACAAACAACACTTCAAACCAAGCCTACTCCGGTGGAATCACTGGCGGCGGTTGGACTCACAATCCAAAGGTCGTCAGTTCAAACACTGGGGTGGAAGGTTCCTTGGAGTAAAAAGAGGTTTGGGTGCTCTCCCCATTCAAGCCTTCGGACTCCTAGGTTCGAGCAGAAACTTGCAATAGAGACCACAAAAGACCCGGGGGTCGTTAATGTGGATGGTTTGATTTGATTTGATATATACAGTAAAATCTACCAAATTTTTCCCAATCTACCCAATTCTCTGCTTGTCTATAGTTTGATGACTTTGAAATTCATTCGAATATAACATAAATTTTGTCAGATGATATATTTGAAAAATATCAAAGAAATTCATTTTTCATTAGACCATTTAAAAATAAATAAAACATTTCAAAGTCAGTGACAATTTGACAAATTAGCTATTTTAATAATAATTGAAAATTTCTTGATATAAAAAAAAATCGATTGTACGTCTGCATCTGGGTGATGAATAGAGAGAATGCGTAACGTGATTTTCGAATGATCCCACTTTGTTTACATCTACAAAGAAGGAGGCTGTTCAAGCGCAAGCATGACTCTTTTTTTATTGGTAAAAAAGCTGTTTTTTTTGTTTTTTTTTTTATTTTATTTTTTTTTACTTTTTTACTGTAAAATTGTGTGTTTTTTCAAGTTTCGATCGGTTAGAAGATGTATTTCTTTTTTTACGGGTGACGACGAACTGTGGCGAGAGTGTCTTTCAGCGATGTCGCAGATAAATTCCCTGGCTGATTTTGGAATCCTGCAGCTCTTCCTGGTTCAGGCAAAAAATATCGCGTATTCTAGCGAAGCTAATCCAACAAACAGAGAAAATTTTCATTTGACAAGTACACCCAGAATTGGGCATCGGCATACGAGAGGATAAAGAGCACGATTCGGTAGTAAAATGGTACTGTGTGCGGACGGAGAGGATAAATCCCGAAATTACCGAGAGTACTTTACTCATGGTTCATTTTCCAAAAAAGTTCATTAATCAAAAATAAATGTACCGGTACCGAGACTCGAACCCAAGACCTTCGGTATATTGAACCGTGCCCTTGCCGTTTGGGCCACCATGGTTCGGTGACTAAGTGGCGGTCGTTTGTCCATATAAGCCACTCATAGGATGAACTGTTCCAATGAACGAATGAACACGCGAGAGGACTATACTCTTGCAAAATAGCACTTTCCTCAGGTTTCTTTTCGTGAGGACTATTCTCTCGTTCTTTAACTTTGGGTGTAGGTTTTCAAACGGAATCAAACAATTAAGACAGCTTCTGGATGGATACAACCGCATCGACTACATAAACAACTTCCATTCATAATTATTAAAAATGACGATCTCGCTTTCAACTTTCTTAAGATTTCTTTACTTTTACGAAAATAAGGCGAACAGTAAATTGGTTCCACTTTGACAGTTCAAAATAGAGGCCGCTTTGCGATCCACTATTCAGCACCCAGGTCTGCATGCTCTGCTACCAATAAAACGCGTGCTCACTTGGTGTAAAAATTTATCAGCGTAAAAAATCATGTAATAAGTTGGAAATGTAGAAATATCATCAGGATATAGTATAAACAGTCAGTTTTAAAAGTATGCATGCAAAATACATCTTTGATAACAATTTTTCATCAGAATTTAAAAATTAATATGACTTGTTGTGCTTCAGTGAAATGTTTCACATTTTTGGTAAACTTTTAATTTTATTTTATTGAATTGTTTTGGCTTTAACTACAGCGTTCAAACAAACTTTAAATGAAAGTTGATGTAAAAATTAATCAAATAACACAGTTTTTTTTTAGGTCCAATAAACCAAATTTCCAGTTTTTGCTTTTTGTGTGTTTTTGAAACCGCCTTGAGTCAGGGGTATTAAAAAACACCTAGAAAGCAAAAACTGAAAATTTGGTTTATTGGACCTTTAAAAAAAACTCCACAGCTTTTACATTCAAGATACTTGATAAAATAAAGTGAAGTGTCTGGATTTCGAAGTGTCCGGGAATTCAAATCATGACGTTATTATCATATCAAAATATGATCAAAAGTCGATTTTTGAATGTTTTGGCTCAATTCTGAGGGCAGATGAGCAATTCGTTACCAAAATAGGAAATGGATTTCACAAGGATTTCATTTGTATTTTTTTTTCCTAAACTTTGATCAAAGAAGCAATTTTGTGTCATTGGTTCCCCCATTCAAGTGTCCTTACAATTTTGGCATCTGCCCATACAAAAATGGTTTGTAAATATTGGTAAATAAACTTTTGAATGAATTTTCTTAACAATGTGGTGTCTTCGGCAAAGTTTTAGGTATTGTTGAGGACTATTCTGAAAAAAATAGGTATACGTAAAAAATCCTGATTTTTAAATTATCTCTTTTTTTACAAAAACTCACTTTCCGAAAATTCGTATTTTTGGGATTTTTTACATTTATAGATTTGTTTTAGAGGACAAAAAACAGCAACTTTTTAGCCACAGAGAAGTATGGTCAAAATTTTGCCGCCGAGTTATGATTTTGTGAAAAAATAAAGAATTAAAAACAAAACGAATTTTTGCAAATAATATTTTTCGACCTAATTTTTTTTGTAAAATTGAATTTTCATTCGGAAAGATTTTTTTTTTGATAAAGTGCCTCATTTTCAAGATACAGCCAAAGAAATTTTGATTTCAGTAAAATATTTTGGATTTTTCAAAGAAGTGACCATTTCTTAAAATATTTGTTTTGAAAAGTTCAGGAAAACTGTCTAAGATTGAAGCTATGGTTGCAGAGATACAGCTTAAAGAAAAAGATAAAGGAAAATTCTTTTTTTAAGTTTCACCCAAACAACCCACAATTTTCTAATGTCGATATCTCAGCAACTAATTGTCCGATTTTCAATATTCAAAAATGAAAAATTCGTGAAATTGTTCGATTTTTTTTTAAACAATATTTTTCATTTATTCAATCAAGACTAAAATTTCAAAAGGGCAAATCACTCAATATTACGCCAAACAATCAAAATCACTGAAAAATAGTACTTCTGCCAAAATCAAACCAAAAAATTAAACTTTAGCAAAAATAGTAAGGCAACTCTAATAATGATACAATTTTTTCACCCAGGTCATTATGGTTCAGGAAATTAAATATTAAAATATTGTTTAATACAGTTAAATAAAAAAAAGGAATGGTTCTAAACAATCCAAAATCTGTACCAAATAGAAAAAAAAATCAGAATTTTGTTCAAATGAATGAAATATCAGTTTTTGAAAATGAATTCAGTAAATTCTTTAGTTTAATCAAGGTATGATAGATTTGGGCTCCCCGAATACGTTTCAATCGACAGTATTGAATTTTGATAAGTTTCTGCAAATAAATAAAATTGTAAATTTCGAGTATAATTGATATGGAATTATCTTAAGTAACCATGCGCATCGAGGTTCTGCTTTGTTTGAGAATACAGAATGCATTTCACTTTCTTCATAAATGTAAATGCTTGTTGTCTACTGATATGGTTATTATGCCGGTACAGTAGAGTGACTGTGTTTCAAATTTCAGAAATGCTTTTCATGTGTGAATTTTGTTTAATTTTTTATTAATACCTATTCATTGACGTTACGTGGTGGGGCAAATGGTCTGCGTATCTTTTAAAAAGTTGTTTTGAATTGATTAATTTAATGCAATTTGAGTTAAAATTTTCAACAAATCACGTATTTTGCTTGATGCTCGCCTTTGTTCTTATTTCGGGCCCTCTATGTTTGTATGTAAGTATGTTCGCGCGAGTACACTATAGGTGTACCTCCATATTTGTTCAGCAACGATACGCATTCAACTTCATATTAGTATTTCCGCTCGGAATGAGTGCACACAAAAACATGCCCCCTTTCCAGGCCGGAGTTACGTGTGGTTACGCGATCTGCCAACACTAATGTTGGTGTGGGCCCCCCACCACCCGTTGTTGGAGGGAAAAGTGGATTCATTCGCAAATATAAATTTCCACATCCGTCAGCAGCAACAGTTGAATTTGTGGCGTCCACAGTGAAAAGTTTGAAAAGATTGTTTGTAGTATTAAAAATTAAAGTATTCAATTGTTAACTGCCATTGTTTAAGTTTTGATTTGAAATAATAATAAATGAAATCATTCAAACACTTTTTACTGTGCTCCCTTTATTCCAGCATCAAACGATCCTTTCGTCAGCTTTCTCATTAAAATTTCGCCTTCTCACCAAAAACCTTTCCGCATCCTTTATTAGCCGCTTTTGCCACCCACCACCCTTCCCTTTTTCGTGGGGTTCCGTCGCTCAAAAATGTCAATTTCCGCCCCATATTTATTTAGGATTCAAAATAATATTCAACTTGGCCGCGTGGCGTCGCATTTGCTAATTTCCATTATGAAACAAAAACACGTTATTATATTTGAACGGGGTGTGATATTTTGCCCCGGTCCCGAACTCCGGCTTGGTGTGGAAAATGCCCAACTCTCTTCAAGTAGACTGCCGGACGAAGCGCCACCGACAATTTGTGTGGCGGGTTCGATGATACAAATATTTTCCACTTTTACCTAGTTGGAGAGTGGGGGTCTTTCCGGACCTGACCACACCGTAGAAAGTAATTTCACAGCTATTGTGAAAATTTACGCATGACCAAAGGTAAACTGAACCGTATGGGTTGGTTGCTTCGCCAATGAAGTATGATGAAAACTTAAACTTGTTTGTTATTCTTTCCGATGTTAAAAAAAACATCTATCAGCAATCATTAATTAAATGTTAATATTTACAAACTAAGGTAATGTTTATGCTCTAACTATTTTTTGATTTTCTGAAAAGAAAAAAAAAACCGTTCATCATAACATTGTTCATACCAAAAATCTTGAATTTACAGTTCCATCTTGAAACCTGCCAACTTTTGCTATGAATCCCAACTGGTCCAGTCCATCTTCAGCAGGTTGTTTGTGTCCGATGAGGGTGCGTTTGCATCCCAAAGTGGCCCAGTTCATGAATAATGCACTTTACGGGGTAATTAAATTAAGTGACCTCATTTCAAGGTCCCCAAATCCCCGTGCTCATCTGCGCTGGATGTCACACACACGCACACATTGATCTGCTGTTCTGTCAACGCACACATAAATGGGGGGCCCAAAGCAAACACAACGCACTCAGGGTGTTCGTTCTCACACCCACTTTTACCCCCCTGGCTTCCTTTTACTCAACTGCGATGGCCTCGTTCGTTTAATGTAGAAATTAACTTCCTGCCGGTTTTTGTTCCTCCGGGCGGTGCCGCCGCTACTCCCTCTGCGACTGTGTCTTGTCGGTATCACTTTCTCTGGAAGTACCGTCAGCGGGGGTGACTATGGGTCAAAAAACGATACACCTCTCGTATTTTCTTAATCACAAAAACAATTTAAATAACATCGAAAATCTTTCAACGTAGATTTGTTCTTAGATAGATTACTAACATTTTCTAAAAATATGGTGGATTTGGATGAACACTACCTTAAATGCCAATTGTTCGAAAATTTACCCGATCTCACCCCTTGGAGGGGGTGACATTAGGTCAAATGAAACTAAAATGATGCTCAAATACAACGATATGGTGAAAACAAGTCATCCAACAGTGTTTCTTGTTCGAGGGAATCGTATTGACACGCTACAATATTTGAAGTGGAGATTTTCGAACATTTGGGTAGTTTTCGAGCAATTCTTACAAAAATATTTGAAAAATGATTTTTCGAGAGGTCATTTTTGGCCAAAAACGTATCCCAACTTTAGACAGCTGCCAAAATAACAGGATTTGTTCTAGGAACGAGATTGTTTCAGCGAAGTCATCTTAAGATGTCCCCTACACAACCCTTTCAACAGAATTCATTTTCATTGAGAAGAACCTGAGAAATCGTAAAATCCGTAAAAATCTCTTTGACCCAATCTCACCCCCCAGACCCAATGTCACCCCCATTGACGGTACAAGAAAGGTATTGAATTCAGCATCGATTTGAATTCAGCAATTGTTATTCCATTCCAGAATCGATAAACTTCGAATAATCAAATCAAGGATTTTTTTTTGTTCTTATGATTTTCACATTCCCGTGGCTGAGTGGTTAAGGTGTTCGATTTGTAAGCGAATGGTCCTGGGTTCGATTTCCATCTGCTCTCAACGAGAATCGAATTTGAATCGAATCTAGAGAGCCTATATGGAGAGGTGAAATGTTACTCTCAGGGTACCAATCGAACTGTCAAATCGGGGTTCCAATCGAGCAACAAGATCATGCAAGAACAAGGTTGGAATCAAAAAATAATAATTTTGGCCTGATCCAAACTTCAATGTTATATATACCGAAAGATGCGCAAAGTGCCTTTAAAAATGTACATTTTTGAAAAAAAAAAACTCTTTTTGCGGGTTGAATCTCATTTAAATATCAAATGCAAAGCGCCAACTACTGTTAGATTCAATCAAGCTCATATTTGGGATTTAAGCTCAGTATGGTCACCAGAACAACATTTGTGTTACACTTTAATGTGTGTCCATGTAATTTTGCCTGCTGAATCTGAATCTGTCCTCTGAATTGAGCAAAAGTGTCGAAATATCGATTTCTGGTCATATTTAGCAGGGCTGCGGAGTCGGGTCATATTTCAAACGACTCCGACTCCGACTCCGACTCCGGCTTTCTCAGATTAGCTAACTCCGACTCCGGCTCCGGCTTTGAACAAATTGTTGGCTCCGACTTCGACTCCGACTCCGGCCTAACAACTCTAGCCGACTCCGACTCCGACTCCAGCTTTCAACAAATGGTTGGCTCCGACTCCGACTCCGACTCCACATATTTTTAAATGTTTCAAAAGTTAGTTAACTATTATTAGTTAATTATTTGAAAAACATTGATAAATAGGATTATTTAAATACTCTCTAAGCGTCATGTTTTTCTCAAGAAAAATAAGTTAAGTAAAACTAAAGTAAAGTAAATAAACGGAAAAAAGTTTCTAGGTTACAAGTTTTATACGTTACGGAAACAGAAATCAAAAAATATCTTCAGTTTTAGAGGCATTTTGAGAAGAAAAGTTTGTTAGTAAATTTGAATTTACTTATTTTTTTCAAAGCTAATAAATTTAAATATGAAATTGTTATTTTTGAATGAATAACTAAAAGAAATCTAGCCATAATGATCTATTGAACATTAAAATTCAATTTGCTCACTTTCAGGCTGACATTTGTATAAAGCACAGTGATAGGCACCTTGTTTTTTTAAATGACAATTTTAAACGAAACTTTTTTTGTTTTTTTGTTTAGACGTACATGGACATTACGCCATGGCTGGAGGAGATTATTATTGCAAATCAATGTATCTAAACAATTTGTTCGTTGAAAAGACGCTAAAGATGTCCTTTTCAAATATCTGTGACATGGAAAATATTTTAACCTGGAAATTTTTAATTTATTTTAATTTTAAAATTTTAAAATTTTATATACTTTAAAAAGGAGGTGCACGGTACTTTGTGAATCTTCAACTAAAATGAAGCTTTATGGATGATCTTGCGCCTCCATCAAAATATATGAAAAAACTTAAAATATAATAAAAAACAAATATCCACAAGTAAAATATTTTCTAGATCACAAATACTTAATTTTTTAAGGTACATTGATTTGCAATGATTATCACCTTCCGTCCTATTGGCGTAAGACTTTGCGTAAGACTTTGCGTAAGACATACAGTATGAGAAAACTTACCAGTTGATAATATTTTGATTCTGAGTTTTTTATTTATAATATTTGAAAAATAAATTAAAATCGTATATTTTGTTCTATACATTTTTTATTAGTTCATTTTTGTACTGAATTCTTAAAATTTGTTCAACGATAATTTGCAACGATATCAAAATAGTTTACCTAAAATCAACAACAACCTGACGGCATCAAAAGATCCGTTTTTTCACCCGTTTTTGCCCACTGTGGGGTGTCAGCTTCTGTTACGAAATGTTACGAAAATTGGGGGAGGTTACGCGTTACAGGAAGGGGTAGGGAGGATCGCTCCCAAATTTTGTGTTACGTAATTAACAGAATGCTCCCTGTGCAACAGCTCTTCTGAAGATACCAAAGCATGTTATAAGTAAAGGAAAAGCGTGACAAAGGGGGGAGTAAATTTTGACATACTTTATTTAGACGGTGAACACGTGGAGAGGCATTGGTTGCATTATTGATAAAAAAAATCATCGTGCTACGTTTTTAGAATAGTTTAAATTCTTACAGAAACATCAATTATAATAATAATATAGTTACTTTAAGGAGTGCATCAAGTCTAGTAAATCCCCGGCTCATAGCATGTACATTGGACTCTTTTAATGTTGATATTGAAGGGACCGTTGAGAGCGGGAAGAATCAAATAATAGAACGAAAAATCAAAGCTTGCTTCTTGAAGGGACTGAAAAAATGATTGACAACTGGATCAATATTGATATCGAAAAGATCGACAGCCAGAGAGTTGACTGTATTAGATATTTTAAAGATAATTAAAAAATGAAAAAATACATTAAACATTACGAGTTCTAATCTAATCTAATCTAATCAGACCCTAGCGCAGCCAATCTTTCGAAGGGATCCTGGAGAGTGCCTTAGGTTAGATGACGCCTAGCACTCTTCTTGTCATTTATTAACATTTGTAGTGCGCCATTGCATTAGAATGCATTGAAACATCACAAGCGTTAAAGTGGCCAGGCCTACTGCGTAAAGTCGTATCGCAGAGATGACTCGTAATTGGGTTGAGTTTGAGCACTGAGTGTTCGAACAACAACACAATTCTGAATCGACAGGGGAGGAAGAAGAAGCGTGGGGACACACCACCATACGCTCCGATATTTAGTTGTATTCGTTGGGAGTACCATGCTAAGAAGGTTTGGTACTCCGGGACCCTCTGGGATGGGACATTGTATTTCCACGAATGCCCGGGACACTATTTGCCGTGGTTATAGCGCCACAACTCGCTCTCTGTAACAGTATTCCTAATTCCAGTCCACGCTCACCAAGTCGTCATGGCCTAGTGGTTAGCATTTTTGCTTACCAATCCAAAGGACGGAGGATCGAACCCCGCCTCGAGCGACTTTGATTTTTCGTTCACATTCATCATTTCAAATTAATGTGTTCTTAACTTTCTCGTTGGGAGCAGATGGGCATCGAACCCAGAACCATTCGCTTATAAAGCGAACATCGTAACCATTCAGCCACGACCGCTCCCCATACATTAAACATTACGAGTTCTGTGAGTAAAATATCAAAAAAAGGGATAGAAACACCGAGTTATGACCGAACGTGCTAGCAATTTAAATTGCAGCTTTTACCCGCAAATAACATTCAAAAAGGGTGTAGCTCCAAGTCATCACTGTTTATATGAAGTTTGATTCCAGAATCGGACTATAAGACATATTCTTAATTAATAGGCCTTGCTTGTTAATTTTGAGGAATTTTGAAAATTGGCGCTTTTTTCTCACTAAAACTCAAAAGCCGAGCTCTGGAGAATTGCAATTGCATTTTCTCAATGGGCTACCCTAAAATAAATTAGCATTTCTAAAAAATAGATGCGACAAAAAAAAAAACTTAAACTTAAATGTTAGTCAATTATTGATAGTGCATCTTAATCTATGGCCAAAACTTAACACTTAAAGTCAATATAAACCTTATGAAACAGTTTGTGTATTAATTTCGAGCGATTTTAGAAAATGTGTTCAGAATGTGACTTTTTCCAATAAATTGAAGAGGGGTGCAAAATTTTATTTTATTATTTTTTCTTGTATATGAAAACATTGTTCTATCAATTAAGAAGTTAGCACCTAGAGTTCCTCATTATGACCTCAAAATGGTAAAGGCAAGAAAACCTGGAGTTTATTAAAGAACGGCCATCTCAAACTAAAAGCACCAATCGAAGCACGAGGACTGTCAAACGGAGGTACCCATTGAGCAAAAAAACCAGCCTGATGGCAAGATTGTCAAATTGTATGTATGGGCCGCGATACTCACATTGGTTGGACCGTGGACCCCGCTATTTGGTCGCTTTACCCCTCTGACGCTAAATATAGGGTAAAAGAGCCAGCAAATGTGCAATTGAAAATAAGTTTTTTTTTTGTGAAAAAATATTTCAAATTGTGTTTTTGATGAATAATTTTGAATATGTTTTGTCGAAAAATAAATAACTAGAAAAAATAAAATATTATCCAGCCTTTTGAGGACGAAATCAATCGTTCACATTTTTCAATGTTAACTTTATTAACATATTTTAGTGTTAAATGAGGTTAAATGTCAATATTCCAAGAAGATAATGTACAGCTTGTGACGATAAACTACCTTTACTTAGAAATCGTATCCAGAAGGAAAACGATCACCAGCTATGTTGGTCCGCACCGGGTTCTGAACTCCCATTTGCGAGGCGGATGCCTTACCGCATGGCTCGGTCTTAACAAAAAAAAAAAAATAACTAGACAATAAATAACAATTTCAAATTACAAACCTAAATATTAAATAAACTTATTTTCAAATTTACTTATAAATGGCCTGTATACTCTATTTTGTGCAACCAGTTTATGGAGCATTCACCCTATATGGACTGTCAAAAGTGAGGTTCACTTTTTGACAAGCTTGCCACCAGTCTGAAAAAAAAAAACAAATGCTTTTGCTCGATTGGTACCTCCGTTTGACATTTCTCATGCTTCAATCGGCACTTTTAGTTTGAAATGGCCCTTGTCTAATAAACTTCAGGTTCTCTAGGACAGACCTCTGTGGAGTCGGGTATCTTTTGAAGCGACCACGACTCCGGCTTTAGAAGAACTCCGACTCTGACGTCCTGCTTACATGCTCTTCTCAGGTAGCAAAGTGTCCCCTATTTTAGGTCAACGTTTAGCTTTTGGCAGTTCAGCCCTGTGATTGTGTGTGTGCGCAACCTGGAGTCTCCCATCTCCCATTTAGATATCGTTAGTCTACACTGCCCAATTCGGAGCGCAAAACTTATGGACGGCGATGATGATGATGATGATAATGATGGCGATGTCCGTCTGGCGAAAAACTATGTCGAGCCATTAGGACGACGTTCGGGAAGGGAAAACTTGCCAATTTGGGCTGCTTCTTTGGTGGTGGTGGTGAAGAACAAAAAAAATGAGCAAAAGGAAGCAAGAATCGTCCAAGTTTTCACGACTTCACGCGGAGCGAGAAATTAGCGCAATGCAGATGAAATGAAAAATCATGTTTAATCATCATGGTGATGCCAGCGGTGGTGAAAGTGTAATCCAGTGTACGTGTGTATGTGGGAGCTTTGTACGTGTGCTCCGGTTGGATCTAGTGGTGGCTTCAAATGTTGCCACGTGGGGCACTGCGCCAGGTCGGGCAGGGTTACGATAGGGAAATGTGGAGGGGGGGACGTTGAGTGTGTAGTAAAAGGATGGTCGTGAGAGATGAGGTTTCCAGAGTCATATGGCTGCTGACCTGAATGAACACTGTGCACAAATAATTTAATTATGATATTTGTTTAACGTTTAATTATTTGAATAAAAATAAAAAAATCAATCGTCAATAAGGTTCTCGTGTGTTTGTTGACTAACCAAAATTAATTTGCTTCCTTAATTAGTTCTCAAAACCAGTCTAAAGAGTTTTTCAAATCATAAATTTGACCAAAATTTCCCATAAAACAATCCCAAAGTCCCCAACAAGCCCGCTCACGGCCCATTACGAACCCAAGCCCAAGAGGCCAAGCCTCCTCCCTAGTTCTC